>NC_056729.1:1023088566-1023171066 GCF_019279795.1 Protopterus annectens
CATTCCAAAGGGGGCATTGTACTCAATGATAGATCTGATGAATGCCGAATACAGTGAAAAATGATTTCCTTAGACCTAGATGCCATACCTTTGTTTATAAGTTACACAGCATAGAATTATTTCCTTGGTACTGTAGATATATGATGGTCAAAGGCTACTGGGTCAGCTCTTAGGGGTGTGTTGTCAATATGATAGTTAGCAAGGGTGGATGACTTCCTGAAGGATATAATTATACATTTCTTGGTATGTAGTTTTAGTCCATGGCTCTGGCACCAGTTGTTTGTCTGTGTCAGACCTTCCTGGAGAACATTTGTGTCAGTGGGTGATTCAATGATAGCACCTAATTTGCAATCTTCTGCAATTTTAGTCAGCCAGAGACCACTGACATTGGCCTTGACTTTGGAGAAGTAAATGCCAAAAATTAGTGGTCCCAGGATTGATCTCTGTGGGACTCCACTTGTGACTGGCCTTTTGGTAGAGGTAGACTTCCCAATTCTAACTTCCTGGGTCCTGCCTTTGAGCCAGCTGGCTATCCACCAGGTTAAATAAGGGTTTGTACCTAACCTCTTAAGTTTATCAACAATGCCTGAATGGAGGATTGTGTCAAATGTCTTGGCCAGATCAAGGTAGGCAGAGTGAACTGTTTTTCTGTCATGCATTGCTTTGGTGGCCTTCTCAATGAAGTCCACCACGTTGAGTAGACATGTCCTGCCCTTGAAGAAACCACACTTTGTTGGGTCAGGTATTTGGAAGTTTCCTATGTCACTAGTGATCATTCCATAATAATTCTTTCCATGGCTTTGCATATGAGACTAGTGAGACTTCTGGGTCTGTAGTTTTCAGGGTCTGCGGATGGCCCACCTTTGTGCAGAGGGATGAGTGTTGTTGTTCTCCATTCATGAGGCGCGAAGCCTGTTTGGAGACTACAGTCAAATAACAATTCCAGAGGCCCTGATAGATCATGTTTCAAACTATCTAGAAGGGATCTTGGGATGTTGTCTAGGCCCATTGAAGTAGTGTTCATGGCCTTAGAGAGAGCATTAGGGACCTGTTCCCTAGGTAGTTGTATTTGATGGTATTTCCTCAGGGAAGGTTGATGGGGAGACAGAGGGGTAAAATTGGAGCTGAATTTGTTGGCCAGTAGGTTTTCTATATCTTCTGGCTCAGTATAGGTGGCTCCATTTACAATGAGCTCTGCACACAGTTGTGTATTGCCTTTGAGGTTGCAGACAGAGCTAAAACATGCCTCATGGTTGCCCTTGGCCTGGGAGGCCAAATTTACCTGAAATTTGGCTTTGGTAGACTTTATTTGTCCTCTGAGTTGTTTGTTTAGTTTGATGAGAGTACTTTCATCCTGGGTGCTGCACCTCCTAATTTTTACCATACGATTGGATGGGAAATCATAAAGTCACCCTGGGATGTCCGCTTGTGTCCCTCTTGGACAGGGGCAATTGGAGGTGATTGTGCAAATAAAGGTAGTACTTGACTAGGCTTGTAAAAGCCCTAGGGCCATTAGCCTGGTAACTTCCTATGATCCTGTGATCCTATGATTTTCTTCCTTCTGTTGTACAGCTTATTGATGTGATTTCACCAGGGTGGCTTGTTTTTTGAGTTAATTCTGTACTTCTTCATAGTGGGTACAGCTGCCTCTATGCAGCTATTAACATGCTTGTATAGGGTTTCTGTGAAATGTGTCCTTAAAAAAGGTCACATCTCAGATGCTCAGGTCAGGTGTATGCTGTTGGATGCCTGGTGATAGAGACAGAGGACGTGAAGCATGTTAAAAAATGAGATTGGTTGACATTCCAGTGCAAGCTGAGATCAGAGATTCCTTAGGTTTTTGTAAAATGTTGTTCGTCACACAGACAGACAAGTGAAAAGATAGTTTAGAGCTGGAGAGGGCACTCAGGATTTTTGTTCTAGGTCCTCCATGAGCCCTGAAGAAGCAATGGCCATTAATTGTTAAGTTGGCCACATAACTTCAAAAGGAGGAAGTCCTATTACTACTTTGGTCACTAGAGAAGAATTTATAATACTGGGAGGAATGCTCATATCTATTGTAAAAAAAAATTAGTGTGGAGAACAGATGTAAATCAAAACAGGTTTATTCCTGTCAATAAACAGTGCTGAGCTCATAACTTCTGGTTTAAGATGGTCTGTTTGGCTTTTTTTCACATACTGTTCCCTACAGGAGTAGGAACTGGATGATGCAGGGCAAGTGATAAGGGACCAAGTGCTGATGATTACTGAGATTCTGATTACTTTAGAGTCAGAGAACAGTCTGGTGGCTGTTCAGGTTGAGAAGAAAAGGATCTTTGACAGATTCCTGTTGGTTCAGGAGAACAAAGCACAAAATGAGAAGGCCCATCTTATGGGTGAATCATAATGAGGCCTGGAGAAAGGAAAAAAGAACAGTACTGAAGAAAAGTAGAATTGTATGAAGGGGATTGATGATAACTAAGGTAAAGCAACTATTTAAAAAAGATGGCTGCTCTCAGATGTAAGTAGGAATAGTTTAATGAAATTTAAATGCTGACAAGCCAGATAGAGGGTATGAAATGCTTGGTAGAGAGCTGCTCTCATACCAAAATATGTTGTGTGCCCAGGTAGTGGGGGAAATTATGTCAATATTAATGTAGGGAGGGGAGTTTGGGTCACTCTCCTATTAGATGATGGACACTTGAATGTAGGTTATGGGTACTGATTAGGTGATTTGGCCTGATCACTGTGTGGCAACTGTAACTTCAAAGGTTAGGTGAGCTGGAGAGTGGGAGAACAAGAAATGTTTTTCTTAAACAGGAGTTGTCTTCTATTTTTGTTTAAAGTAAGGCTAAGCAAACATTTTGTTATAAAACATTTATTACTGTACTTCATCTCAAAACCAGTTTGATGTACATTAAGAGGGCTTTTTCTGCACTCTGATGGAGCAGAGGGCAGATTCAACCCATCCAAGTTGAGAACTGCTCATGGAAAGCTTATTGTGTGCTTATCTGATTGGCCTGAGGGCTAAGTTGTGTAAAAGTCTTTCATCCTCTTGGTATAAAAGCCTTGTGTTTGCATGTCATGCAAACACAGTTACCTGTGCCTTGTATATTAAGCAAATCTCTTCAGTTTAAAATCCTCTATAAGAAACACTCTACATAGGCTCCCACATTTCATAGATGCTCATATAGCTGCCAGTTTGCCAAGAGGGCAGCACCACTGCATGTCATCTAATATACACTACTAAACATTCTCACTTAGACCTTTAAGTGACTCTCCCCTACTCCTTCTCATCTACTAAGGATCTGGTATAATGGACAGACGCTTCCCTGTCATCTCTGTTTCTGACCTGGTGGATATGGGCATCCTGAGGCAGTGTAGTAACGACCTCATATTCACTGGCAACCATTTAATTTTTAGGACATACAAAGTGTGTGAGAGATGTAGATACACAATGTCGATGGAGGCAAAGCTCCTACACACCATGATGCTTTGCCAGAGATGGTTTACACTTGTCACTACTTGGATTCTGGATAATGTCAACAATTTTATCTATCCCTATAGTGCCTTTTTTTAGGCTGTGCCAAGTTGTTAAACCCTCCAACATAACAAAAATCACTCATGACTACCTAAAAGTACTGCTGCTCAATGCTAGGAGTTTAAATAAAAAACTGCACTCCCTGGAGGCACTCCTCACCCTGGAGAATGCAGACATATGTGCAGTCATTGAAACATGGTTCAGAATCTTGGAAAGTACCCCAGCTATCAAAGGATACAATGCCCCATCAAACTCCAAACTTGTTAGGAACTTTGCTAAGGCCAATTACCTCAAACTAAGTTACAGCTTATTAAATTTTTAAGCCATTCCAAACAAGGATGATACTCAGGATTACTCTGAGCTGTACACAAAAGCACTGTACAACCACATTCAAAGCTGCATAGATGAGGCAGTACCTTTTTGAGCCAAACCTACAGTTACTGGCAAAAATAAACCACCCTGGTGGAACCCTAGCATACATAGGCTATTCAACAAATGGAAAAAAATGTCTTCAAAGCCAGAAAGGAAGAGGCAAAACAATGCAAAAAGAGACGCACCTGTCTAAACAAACAAATTAGAGAGCTGGAAAATCTGTCAAAGCAAATTATGAGGCAAACATAGCCTTCCAGGTGAAAGATAATCATAAGGCTTTTTTTAATTATGTTCGTAACCTCAGGGGAAATGCTGAGCAATGTGCACAGTTAATTATGAACGGAACACTTACACTCAGCTTGAAACTATAGTAAACCTGCTGGCTGACAAGTTCAGTTTAAACATCTCCACCTCGTCACCTCCTACCACACCCAAAGAAATGCCTGCAACCATCCCCCTGCCAGTCATTATGAGGGAAGAGGTCCTTACTGCATTTTCTAAAGCCAAAAACACAGCCTTCATGGGTCCCAACAACATTTCAGGATGCTTCTTAAATAGCTTAAAACAGAATATATCAGGGATGCTGAAAACCATCTTTAACCACAGCCTCTGGATGGGCTTTGCCCCAGAGGAATGGAGGACTGCAGCTGTTGTCCCACTGCACAAGAGGAGCCCATCAACTGACTCAGGGAACTACAGACCCATAAGTGTGACTAGTCTTATCTGAAAGACCATGGGGAGGATTATCAGGGACCTGATCAATAATGACATAGGAACTCTCAAAACACTGGACCAGACCCAATTTGGCTTTGTGAAAGGGAGGTCTTGCCTGCTCAATCTGGTGAACTTGTTCAAGAAAGCCATTAAGGCCATGGATGAGGATAAAATGGTACCTATCATTTATCTAGACTTGGCTAAAGCTTTCTACACAATTCCCCTACTTGGGGATCACAGATAAACTTACTGAGTTAGGCATAAATCCCTAAACCATCAGATGGATAGCAAACTGGCTCACTGACAGGATACATGCTATCCTGATAGGTGAATTCACCTGTGATAAGAAACCTGTTGCTATCCATGTCCCACAGAGCTCAGTGCTGGGACCCCTCCTATTTGGTATATACTTCTCTGAAGTAAAAGCCAATGTGGAGGGCCTATGGCTCCCCAAGTTTGCCAATGACTGTAAGCTGGGAGAAATAACTGAATCCTCAAATGATCTTGACATCCTACAAACAGGCCTAAAAATGACTGGTGCCAAAACCATGATCTGAGACTAAATGCTAAAAAATGTGTAATCATACCCTTCAGTAAATCAGATATCCCTGCAAATTGTAATATTGCTAGCACACCCTTAAAAGTAGATGCAGTGGTGAGGGACATAGGAACATTGATAGATAGTAGCCTAAACCTTGACCACCAGATAGCTACAATGGTGAGTAAATCCTTCTGTATGGCTCAACTTATAAGTAAAGGCATGGCATTAAGATCAAAGGAAGCCATAGTGGTATTGTATTCAGCCCTCAACAGAATCCATAATCAAGTACAATCCTCCCTTCTGTATTACCTAACCAGACACTTATGGATGTGGTCCAGAGGTTTCTCACAAAAAAAAATGCAAATCCACATGTCTTGTGCAGACTGACTAAAGGCCCTATCCCTTTACTCTGTCTCATATCATTTATTGAGAGGTGACTTATGCCTGACCTACAAAGCATTCTCTGATCCAGTCCTGAAGAAAATGTTACATATTCGCAGAAAAATTATACAAGGATTATGTGTTCCATGGACCTGACCCTTGTTTGTGACTCCAACAGAACTTGCCAGAGAGACAGATTTGTATCCCAAAGGTCACCTCATCATTGGAATAAACTTCCCATCTTCATAAAACAAAGCCCATCCCTTACTCTCTTCAAAAAGAATCTGGATAAATGAATGGAGAACCGTAACTTCACTACTGGGGTAATGCCCATGTCCCTTATGGACAGAGGCAGTCTGTAAAATGACTCAGAGCTCCAAAACCCAAATACACACTACCATGACACTACCCCATCCCATATCAGGAGAAATAAGATATAATATTGTCACATTCTGGGTATTACTGGCTAGGCTTGTAAGGCTTATATGTAATCAGCCTGGTAATCCCCTATGAATGTATGAACCTATGAACAAAGCAATGCAATTGATTTTTCTTTAAACTCATTTCATTTTGTAATGAAGGCTTGGCTACATATGTGGAAGACTGGCTGTTGCTGGACCAGATGGAAAATGTTTTCTGCACTCCTGGTCAGTTTTATTAGGCCATACAAATTAGTGCCACTATGGGAAGTGAAATAAGGTTGAAGTATGCTAGGAAAGGAAACGTTGAGAGAGGCTAAAGACATTGGGGAGCATCACAGGGAGCTAGATTTTAAGGACATCTCTTTGGTGGAGAATCCACAAAAATGGAGTGGATGTGGTGCAAGGAAGGCATCATCCAAACTGGCAAAGGGAGGACAGTCAGCGAGGACTGTGTTCAGTGAATCGTTTATTTTTATTTTACATTTGTTAACTGGGAAAGTCTGACTTGGAACAAGCCAATTTTCAGCAGGCCCAGGGAGAATTGCTCCAGATGCATGTCTTTGTAATGTGGGAGGAAACTGGAGCAAACCCACATGAATGCAGGGAGGACATACAAACTCCACACAGAAGGCACCAAGCCAAGTACTGAACTGGAGAACCTCTTGCTGTGAGGCGACAATGCTACCACTGCACCACTGCTCCATCCTTTATATCATTATAGTTTCATCTACTTTCCTGTCAAAGTCAAACCTGTTAAGTGATCCAGGATGTATTTTTATGTGAGCTACCAATAAACTCACTTGCCAGAGCAAGACAGATTAAGATTTGGAAGGAATGGATATGAACTGAGGGGGCTGCAACTTTTCAAGACTCCAAAAAGAGAATGTTAACCCTTTTTATTTCCAAAGATAGTTTGGTTTTACTATACTGTAGAAATTACAATACCCTGAAACATGATTTATAACAGCAAAAAAGACAGTGTAGAGGAAGATCATGTAGTATTCAAAAGCATGGTAGGGATTAGATTCATGTAGTATTAATTTATAAAGCATGGTAGGGATCAGGATCATGTACAATTCAAAAGCATGTTAGGGATCACAAATATGTAGTATTAATTCCATAAAGCATGATAGGGATCGGAAACATGTAGCATTAATTCATAAAGCATAGTAGGGATCAGGATCATGTAGTGGTAATAAATAAAGCATGGTAAGGATCAGGATAATGTAATATTAATTCATAAAGCATAGTAAGGATCAAGACCATGTAGTATTAATTCACAAATCATGGAAAGGATCAGGATGATGTAGTATTAACTGATAAAGCAGAAGAATCAGGATGATGTAGTATTAATTCATAAAGCATTGTAAGGATCAGGATAATCTAATATTAATTCATAAAACAGAAAATTCATAAATCTTGGTAAAGATCACAATCATGTAGTATTAATTAATTAAGTTTGATAAAAATCAGGATCATGTAATATGAATTCATAAAGCATGGTAGGGATCAGGATAAAGTAATATTATTTCATAAAGCATGGTAAGAATTGGGATCATGTAATATTAATTCATAAAGCATAGTAAAGATCAAGATCATGTAGTATTAATTCATACATCACAGTAAGGATCATGATAATGTAGTATTAATTGAAGCAGAAAAATCAGGATGACGTATTAATTCATAAAGCATGGTAAGGATTAGGATAATGTAATATTAATTCATAAAGCAGAAGGTTCAGGATCATGTACTATTAATTCATAAAGCTTGGTAAAGATCAGGATGATAAGGGTCAGGATCATGTAGTATTTATTCCGTAATTATTGCAGCTTCCTGCTATAACAACTTCAGTGTAGTTTGGCTTCTTGTTTTCTTTGCTGGTTGTGATGAGCAATGCCAGGGTTTCTGTTATAGTATTCAGTTTTCCTGGCTGAATGACTGGTCCATATGCACTTCACATATAATGAGTTTTTGCACATTTAACAAATGTCTTTTCCATATTTCAAATACTCAAGCACAAATGCTTATTCATACATGAATTTGACAGGGTACCGCTTTTAAGATTTGATGTTTTTAGAATATTTGTTAAAGGCCAGTTGTTCCATATTCAGTGAAAAAACAAACACGGCCTGAAAGGATGCAATTGCCTTTCTAGGTAATAGATTTTTTGCTACCTATTGCCATCTATTCCTTGACTAAAAAGGCTGGATATTTTAAGAAGATGGAGGAGTTCTTTCTCCATGTAAAGGCTAGTTGTGATGTAATGTATGATCTTTATAGCTGAAGGATATAAACAAGGTGAAAATAGATGTGATCCAGGGATTAAGGTAGTTACATACCTGCTCCTTTTTCTTCAAGGACTTCATAATGCTGTTATTCAATCTTGCCTTCTCCTTCCCAACAACTTTAATCTTTGTTTTGATTCACTATTAAAAAAAACAAACTACTTTACAATTAAGCTTCCTGTAATCTAAGGTCAGTAGGTATGATGGCTGTTTCTGTGTAATTAATGATAGCTGGTCTGCTGCTCCAGTCTCATAATCCTGATTTGCTCAAGTTGTTTTAGAGATTCACTGTAAAATGTTTGGGGTTCATAGGTTCATAGGTTCATAGGTTTATACTAGGCTATCTGCCCGAGGGCATTTACAAGCCTAGCCCATAGTTTTGTGGCTTACGCCACCCCTTTAGTATGGGGAACTATACCCATTATTTTGCTGTGCCTCTGTCGAGCAGTGACACTGAGGTAATCCCTGGGGTATATCTGCGATCTCCCATCCATTGGTCAAGATTTCTCTTGAACAAGGCCAGCGAGGTGCTCTGCCTCACATATACCGGGATTTTGTTCCACAGCATAGGGAGTCTTTGGGTGATGAATCTGTCCCTCCAGCACGTCCTATTAATAGCCGTGTCGAGGTTTAAGTCTCCCGCCCTTGTGGCTCTGATGGATCCAGATTTATTGAGGTGAAGCATATTCATCAAATCTGGGTTTGACATGGCCTTGTATGTCAGGCACAGGTCACCTCTGAGCAAGCGGTAAGCGACTGAATAGAGCTGAAGTTCTTTCAGTCGGGCAGCATAGGACAGATTTTTGAGACCCTTTATCCTTTTGGTGAGGAACTTTTGTGGCCTCTCCAGCTGCTGCAAGTGTCGGGTCAGATACATTCCGAATGGGGCATTGTACTCAATCATTGGTCTGATGAGTGATGAGTACAGGGAAACTATGACCTCCCTTGATCTAGATGTGAATCCCTTCATGATAAGGTGGGCAATGTAGAAGGTCTTCCTAACTACTTTAGCTACATGGGTGTCACATGACAGGCTACTGTCAACCTGGGTCCCCAGGTCCCTAATAACGTCTTCTGTGCTCAGTGGATTGCCACCTATGTGGTAGCTAGGGGTAACCTTGTTTTTCCCGAAGGGTATGACTATGCATTTTTGGCATTTAACTTTAGGCCATGGCTCTGGCACCAGTTATCCGTTTCTGTGAGACCTTTCTGAAGGATATCTGTGTCAGATGTGTTTTACACGGCACCCAGTTTGCAGTCATCTGCAAACTTTGTCAGCCATAACCTCCTGTGTTTGCTTGTACTTCAGGTTACAGATTAAATGCTACAAAAAATAGGGCCCTAAACTGGAAATTAAAATGTCTGGGCATTGCAGGTACAATAGCACTTTTTGTGCAATACCAAATGGGTTAAATATTTAGGAATTCACTAGCAGCAAACAGAGGCAGAAACATAGGAGGTTGTTCTGAGCAAATGCTGATCCTTGTTTCTGAAATGGACTCTTGCTAGAGTTAGACTTTGCTCAATACATTTCAGTGCAGCAGGGGATGATACTGCCCTAAGTTTTATGTGCTTTCTAACTATTACCTCTCTCCTGGGTTAGAACTTTTAAAGTAAAGATAAAAGGAATGCTCAGGGTCAAATTCATCAGGATTCAGTTGGCATGTTTCCTTGTGGTCATTGTAAAGTTTGTGCCCATGTCAAGAATATTATGGGAGGTCGTATTAATGGTAGAAAATTTGTATATAAGGGGAAGTTTAGCTGTTACTCATGTGCTGTAGTTTATGTCATTGGTTGTAACTGTAAAAAACAAATGAAGGTGTGTTGGCGCTCAATAAACCAAAACCAACCAAAAAAAAAACCAAAAAGGAAGGACCAACTCCTTTTAATGAATAAAAGCAAATAAAAGACCAGTATACAGTCCAAATACACAGTGTTTCATGTTGAGTGCTTTCATCAATTAATTGACTTCATCACCCCTAAAACATTTAAATACTCTTTTTTAACAAGCAGTCAATCAGTATTCCTAAGTCAATTCATTGATACAGGTCTTTTATTTGCTTTTATTCATTAAATTGAGTTTTCCATGGTCCTTTTGGTGCATATTTTCTGTGGTATTGGTTGTAACTGTGCTGAAACCAAAATGGTATGTAGGGCAGACCAAAAGGGCTGTAAAAATTAGGATTTTGGAACATCTTAGGGATGTACGTAAGGGCAATTTAAAAAGTCCTGTTGCTGAACATTTTTTTGAGCGTGCATAGTGGTAACACTTCAGGTTTATTTTATTCTGTCCTAGCTCAGCCTTTAGCCCAGAGGGGGGGTGATGTAGTTAGAAAGTTGTTAGAGTTAGAGAGCAAGTTCATTTTAAATTACAGGGCACTTTCACCAAGGGGTCTCAATTTGGAAGTGAATTTAGTGTATTAAGATATTGCACATTGTTGTTTTGCACATTATGTAATGATGATCTCTGCATCAGTTTGGCGTTACAGCTTTTCCTTTTGTCAATATTTTTTGTATCAAATTTTATAATAGAATGTAATTTTTGAAATGTATTTAAGATGGCTACACTTTGCATTAGTTGTCCATTGAAGGCAAACAGCCGAGGTACCAGATCTTTGCAGTAAAGGATATCTATCATATCAGCTTTACCCTGTTTTTGGTGTTTTTTTTGATAAAAGGAATGACATCTGATTTTCTCTGGGAAGGTGGTAGGGTAATAGTTGAAGGGGATAGGTCGGTTTGTCAGGAGACTGTGGAGAATGCCTGATTTTTAGATATATTGGAGAATGGCCCAGTTTTGTTTTTGCTTTTGGAATGTTAGATGAGGGGCCCCTTGGGTGAGTCAGATGGATCAGTTTTTCAAAAGAGTGACTAGACCAAAGAGTGTGATATTTTGGGATAGGGAGCCTAGTCAGTGTAATCATGTCTTTTTGGCAGTTTCAAAGGACTTAGTCAAGCTGTCAGCTGATTTGACAAGATCTCCTCAAAGAGAACTATTGCCAAATTGCCATTTTGCTGTGATTGCACTTCAGGGTCAGTCAATGCCCTTTTATAGTAGTGGTATTTTGGAAGCCTTTAATCACAGACTTGTTTCATGTCTTAAAACAATAAATCAAGACTCCATTTTATTTCTGTCACTTAGCACTAGAAGAAAAAGTAATAAATACAATATACTCTGTGTAGCTCATTGCTCTTGAAAAAAGTATACAGCACTCATTAGACAAGAAAACGTGTTTACTTAACATCCTTAAGTAGCAGCTACAGTGAAAACCATATTTGTCTATCTATATATATATCTGTCTGTCTGTCTCTTTCTATCTGTCTCATCAATGACTGAACTGCCACTTGAGCGAATATAAAACAAGTGATCTTTTAAATCTCTTTATAGGGGATAAGCTGCCCTCTGCACACCTGCTGCCCAAGCCCCTGCTAATTATATATACCGACTCTGAATTGGCACAACAGCCAATTAAGTGCAAATTCTCAGATCTTGCTGTTGCACGATCTAGTATGGAAAGCAGTCAAAAGGCTGAAAAACAAACATATAATTTAATTTGCTTTCATGAATGTTTGCTCTTTCAGACTGCAACTATATATATGTGTGTGTGTGTGTGTGTGTGTGTGTGTGTGTGTGTGTGTGTGTGTGTGTGTGTGTGTGTGTGTGTGCCACAATCAAATAAATAATACTACACTAAACAGATATTCTAACTCTGAGATTGCACAAACAGGCACACAAAGGAAACTCACACTCACACATTTTACTGTCCCTCACACCCACACACACCCTAACCAACACACTTACACATACATACTTATCTAAACTTGCACCCATCCATCCACACACAAATTCAACATCTCTTTTTGAATTTCACGCTTCTCTTTTGGAATTTGTGTTTTCTGTAATTTATACTGAAAATTGTGATTTCAGTATTTCAGGATTATAGGGACCCACATATATATATATATATATATATATATATATATATATATATATATATATATATATATATCTATATATATTTATCCCCCCCCAAAATCAATCATTGCAACAAAGATGTGATGCTATAAGTAAACAGAAAACAAACAAAAAATGCTCAGATGCAGCTGAGGCTTTTAAAACTGCTTACTCTGCCTTCCTCAGACAGTTACTGCTGCTTTTAATCCCTACTAATTCATGATCTACACAACAAACACTAGCTCTGTTGTGTTGCATATATAGCATGGCAGTGTATGTCAGCACCAGGGAGTTCAGTAGTTATGGATGAGAGCAGCTGCTCAGTTAGAAACAAACAGCAATAAATCAATAAATTCTACTATTAATTCATCATCTCTGCTGCTTCCACCATGAAATTTCTGAACTGTCATGCAAGGAAACAGTTGAAAATGGGAACATAACCTTGTATTTTAACCTCCATAAAAATATGTATATGTTCCTCACTGAGTGCACATGGAACTGAACAAATTGGTTCTCATTTAGCAAATGTATATGTTCATACTGCGGACAAGGAATCTGGTGTTATAGATATGATAAGATTTGTTTTACTCAATTTGTTTTATTTTTCATTAAACTGAGACATTAATTCAGTACATTTTGATACTAAATGAATAGTGTGATAATATTTGTTAAACAATAAAATACAACTGTGTGCACTATTTACAAAGGCCTGAAGTAAGTTTTGTAACAATCATATTCCTAGTAAAGGAAACAAATAGAAAGCAACAAAAATATATATGTAACAATTTCTAAAATCAAATGATATAAGATTGATATGCAAGCGGAAGTTAAGACAGGATAAGAAACATGGGTATTTATATTAAAACAAACAAGACAGTGTAATAGTAATATGTCATATATGTGAGCAGCCTACACTGGGATTTACTCATAAATATCTTCAACATTGGTCACTTAGGCTTCAGTCTCATGCCGGTTATGAATAAATATATCACAATCCATACCAGACATAGTATACTACTATAGTTGGAGTAATCTTTGTTGGGCGAATAGTATTTAAAAACAAATAAACACACTACTAATCTATTTTGATAATCCCACCAAGATGTCACCTGAGGTGATAAGACAGAAGTTATAATTTTAGGTTCACAAAGTATGGTAAGGATAATGTAGCATTAATTCATAAAGTATTGTAAGAATTATGGCCCTGTAATATTAATTCACAAAGTACATTAGGGATCAGGATCATGTAGTATTCAAAAGCATGGTAGGGATTAGATTCATGTAGTATTAATTTATAAAGCATGGTAGGGATCAGGATCATGTACAATTCAAAAGCATGTTAGGGATCACAAATATGTAGTATTAATTCCATAAAGCATGATAGGGATCGGAAACATGTAGCATTAATTCATAAAGCATAGTAGGGATCAGGATCATGTAGTGGTAATAAATAAAGCATGGTAAGGATCAGGATAATGTAATATTAATTCATAAAGCATAGTAAGGATCAAGACCATGTAGTATTAATTCACAAATCATGGAAAGGATCAGGATGATATAGTATTAACTGATAAAGCAGAAGAATCAGGATGATGTAGTATTAATTCATAAAGCATTGTAAGGATCAGGATAATCTAATATTAATTCATAAAACAGAAAATTCATAAATCTTGGTAAAGATCACAATCATGTAGTATTAATTAATTAAGTTTGATAAAAATCAGGATCGTGTAATATGAATTCATAAAGCATGGTAGGGATCAGGATAAAGTAATATTATTTCATAAAGCATGGTAAGAATTGGGATCATGTAATATTAATTCATAAAGCATAGTAAAGATCAAGCTCATGTAGTATTAATTCATACATCACAGTAAGGATCATGATAATGTAGTATTAATTGAAGCAGAAAAATCAGGATGACGTATTAATTCATAAAGCATGGTAAGGATTAGGATAATGTAATATTAATTCATAAAGCAGAAGGTTCAGGATCATGTACTATTAATTCATAAAGCTTGGTAAAGATCAGGATGATAAGGGTCAGGATCATGTAGTATTTATTCCGTAATTATTGCAGCTTCCTGCTATAACAACTTCAGTGTAGTTTGGCTTCTTGTTTTCTTTGCTGGTTGCGATGAGCAGTGCCAGGGTTTCTGTTATAGTATTCAGTTTTCCTGGCTGAATGATCGGTCCATATGCACTTCACATATAATGAGTTTTTGCACATTTAACAAATGTCTTTTCCATATTTCAAATACTCAAGCACAAATGCTTATTCATACATGAATTTGACATTTTAAGATTTGATGTTTTTAGAATATTTGTTAAAGGCCAGTTGTTCCATATTCAGTGAAAAAACAAACACGGCCTGAAAGGATGCAATTGCCTTTCTAGGTAATAGATTTTTTGCTACCTATTGCCATCTATTCCTTGACTAAAAAGGCTGGATATTTTAAGAAGATGGAGGAGTTCTTTCTCCATGTAAAGGCTAGTTGTGATGTAATGTATGATCTTTATAGCTGAAGGATATAAACAAGGTGAAAATAGATGTGATCCAGGGATTAAGGTAGTTACATACCTGCTCCTTTTTCTTCAAGGACTTCATAATGCTGTTATTTAATCTTGCCTTCTCCTTCCCAACAACTTTAATCTTTGTTTTGATTCACTATTAAAAAAAAAAAACTACTTTACAATTAAGTTTCCTATAATCTAAGGTCAGTAGGTATGATGGCTGTTTCTGAGTAATTAATGATAGCTGGTCTGCTGCTCCAGTCTCATAATCCTGATTTGCTCAAGTTGTTTTAGAGATTCACTGTAAAATGTTTGGGGTCTTAGGAATTGTCTAATATATCCCTTGCAGATCATTTAAGGGTGCACTTTTATCTGATGTCATGGCCTAACATGCTTGTCTGGCCCTGAATTTTCTTTTTCTTTTTCTTTCATAATTGAAGAAATACAATTAATGAATGTAGACATATTTTGAGAAGAAAATTCTTTCAGAGCAAATTAAAGGTGCTGTCAGTGACACATAACTAGAAAAGGTCATCTAAAATACATCACAGACTTCCTTCTCAACAGGGATTTATCAGCAATTTATAAAAAATAATTTGCTGACCTGCGCTTATTGCTTGTTGGGATTACCTTTCAACCTCTCACCACAAGAGATATTAACATATTCAAAAATAATGGGGGGGGGGAGGCAAAGGCCTGAAAATAGAGACAGAGATTAAATATTGCTCTTATAAACTTAGACAGTTGATAGAATAACAGAATTTGTGGTCATATATATTTTGTGAAGGACATGATATCTGAAACTCAAATGTCTGTCATTATTTAGTGACTTAATTTCTCAATAATTTGCCAGAAAAGACAAATTTTATGAGGAACAGACCAAAACTATGAGGCAAAAATCTGGACATCCTCCAAAAATCTGGGTAGTTGAGAGGTGTGTGACCTTGAACAGGATAATATGGGTAATGAAAAATGAATGTAAGAACATAGCATTAATCCTAACAAGGGACTTAAACCCAGAATAATAATTAAATGTAGTAGTGTGTTTTTAAAGTTAAATAGATATTTGAGTCTTTCATGTTTTGATAAACAGGTAATACCTGTAAAATGTTATTTAGTAGAACATGAATAAAAAATGGTACGTTTTCACATATTTCAGTCATGACTTTCCTTGGGAGTGAACGGATACGTTTAATATAAGAAAAGGTAAAATGTTTCCTTATTTCATTTTTTCTGGCATTTTTAAAAGGGGATTAAGGATTAATGGTTGAAATCATATGAATAAACTGCACTTTAACTGGAAAAAAAAGTGGTTGAAATATTTTTCGGCAAATGGAAAGAGTACTTTTTTATGAAGGGCAACCACCATCCCCATCCTGTGTCCTCTACATACCTAGAACTTGAGATTAATGAGGAAAACCTCCCTTGCAGTGGGCTCTTTTGATGAACTTGGTTTACTAGGTGAAGTACCAAACACTTCTGAGGATCACAATGGATTAATCATACTCACATTACCTTTGATATCCTGACACATTAAACTGTCTTGTACTGAGGCTGTGAAAGATACCTTATGAAAGTATCTTAAATTCAGGCTTAGTAGGTTTCACTGTCAATTGTTTAACCAACTTCCTTCAAATATACCTCTCCTCAAGAGTCACCAAGAGTCTAATCACTTTAAATCTACTACACAAAGACCCTGTACTAAGAAAAATATTTTGTAATAGGTGAAGTTATAGTTAGGCACGCTAATTCTCTCCTCACCAGACTGGACAAGAACATAATGATGGTGAGTTGTCTTTCAGGTGCTAGGATGTCTGACATCTCAAGAGTTCTAAAGATCTTTTTACCTGATAAATATGACTATGACATGGTGGTGGTTCATGCAGGAGTGAATGATGTGGGATGCAAAACCCTGAAGGACATGCAGAGAGACATGTTAGAAGACTCCATGCATGTAACACATGCAGGTGAGACGTTGGTTCTGAGTAAAATCCTTCCTTTTCCAAGAATGATGCTTAAATACAAAGAAAAGATAACTGGCTTCAACAATTAGCTAAATAATTTGTGTCATTCCAGGATGGCCGAGTTTGTGCCAGCAAGGGACAAAATGTCAGACATTCCTATTTGTTTTGTAAAGGATGGCATGCACCTCTTGTTCCAAGGCTTCTGCATACTGTCTAAAGCCTTTGGTGCCTTGATAGTGCCTTTTTAGGCAGAGTCCCTTCCTTCATAACTAACATATCACAACCAAATCTGAATTACATTAATGTGGCTCTGCTCAATGCCAGAAGTCTAAACAACAAAGGGCCCAAACTTGAGGCTTTCCTGTATATGGAACACATCCATATTTGTGCAATTATTGAAACTTAGTTTAAATTTAAGAAAACACTCCTTTCATACCTGGCAACTGATCTACATGTTTTTTAATGACCATATCACTTTCAGATTCTCAAAAGCCCCAAAACTAAATCCATAGAACTCCAAATCACCATTAACCAGCCCAGCTACCCTGTTATAGGACCCTATGTCAACTGAAAATCATGTAAGGTTCCTAAATGTTCTTGATGAACCCCCTATAAATTAAAACTTGTTATCCTGTGAGACCTTAACTTTCCCTGAATTAGCTGGAGCATCTAGACTTTCAACGTAGGGTTTGCCAGAAATTCTTAGATTTAATAAATAAAAATCTCCCGGGACTAATTAATTAACAAACCAACTAGAGGGCATAATATTCTTGATTTTGTCCTTACAAATATAGCCTCTGGTATCTACTTCCATGGTTAAGTCAGGCAGTGAACTAGTGACCTTCATCTTTAAAATCTCTAAACTCCTGTATCAAATATATCACAATTCAAAGACGTCAAACATAGTAACACAATCAAATTCAATGACAAAGTTTCAAAATTCACTCATGGCAACATCAGCCCTAACACTGCATCTATAGATAGCTTCAGAAAGGACTTCTACTCCTATTTTGACAGCTGCATAGAACTGCAAGTCTCAACTAGAACAAAACATAACAGGAAACTTGAAAACAAAGCACTATGGTGGTCCACCACCATAAATAAACTTTGCAACAAAAGAAAAAAAAATCCTTAAATTACGCAACAGATCCAAAAAACTATCTTACCAATAACATTATCAGAATACCACTAAAGACTGAAAAATGATATTAAGTCTGCTAAAGCAGCGCACAAACATAGTTTTAACTTCTGAGGATAAGGACAATTCTAAATTTTTTATCAGTTACGTTAGGGAAAAAAATAATAATAATAATAATGATACCCAACATTTCTCTGAACATAATCAAAATGGCACCACCTATTGTGGCCCAACAGGCAAAGTCAGTAAACTACCAACAAATTCTTTACTAACTTTACCCCAGAAACCTCCATCCCAAGTCCACATATTCCTGGATCCCTTAAATCCCCTATCATCACTAAAGAACATGTAGTGAAGGTGTTTTCCTGGACCAAAAGTACTGCTTCTATGATGCCTGATAACATATCTGGTTGTATAGTAAACAGTGCTAGGCATGTCCTGACAGAGGTACTCAAACTGTTTAACCTAGGCTTAGCTGTTGGTTATGGCCCTGACGTTTGCTGCACTGCAGCAGTTATGACACCTCATATGGGTAGCCCTGCTAGTGACCCCAACAATTATAGGCCCATCACCTTGTTGAGTCTCATCTGCAAGGCCAAGGAATGTATTATAACTGTCCTGATAAACTATGATATCAGATATTTCATCAGATTTGACCAGCAGCAGTTGTTTGGCCTTGTCAAGGATAAATCCTGCCTAATGAATTTGGTTAACTTCTCAAAAGGGGTTAATCGGGCTGTCAACAGTAGTCATGTTGTTCAAACAGTGTACCTTGACCTGGCCATGACTTTTGACACATACTCTATGCTGACATTGTAAGTAAGCTTAAATATTTAAAACTTTGTCCTTATATGATAAGGTGGATAGCAAACTGGCTAAAAGACAGAACACAGATAGTACAAATGTCAGGTACATTATCTGAAAGCATGAAGGAGCACTGGTGTCTCCCAGGTCTCAGGGCCCCTCTTTTTTGTCATTTACTTTTCTGATCTCCACAACATAAGCCAATATATATATCATACTAAGTTTGCAGACAACTCCAAACTGGAAGTTACTGTTAGGTCCTTGTTAGCTCATCCTCTGATACAATGGACCTTCAACAAGAACTGAAACACATAAATATCCGATGTACTACAAAATGGACTCAAATTAAGTACAAAAGATGCAATATTGTCACACTTTACATCCAGTGTACAGTGTAGACAGTACTCTGCTTCAAATCTAGGATGTTGTTAGGGACCTCAGAACATTACTTCTCCTTCAGTCATCATGTGTCAACTCAACAATAGTCAGAAAATCCTTCTACTTGGCACATCTAATTGCCAAAGGAATACCATCCAGATGTAAAGAGGTAATTGCTCCTTTATCTTCAGGATTGATTAGGCCAGTTATTGAGTACAGTGACCCTTTCAGGATGTGTGTTACAAGGCATGTCAAACAACTTGAAAAAGCCCAGAGTTCCTAAATAAGAAGATGTCAAGCTTAAAGAACTTGAGTTACCAAGACAGGTTGGAAGCATTGTCCTTCAACTCAGTGTTTTATAGACCCCTGAAGGAAGATTTATCCCTTGCCTTCTCTGATGTTAGAGACACAGTTTTCCCACATCTAGGCTATCTCCATAAATCTATTAGTTCCACAAATACTAGAACTGGGTACCTATATTTTGACCAGCAGATAAATAAAACATTGTGGAGAGATATGATCACTACAACATGTCTCTACCACCTCCATAGCAGGCTGCCCCTGTAGATTAAGATGTATAATACACTATACGCCTTCAAACATGACTTAGATGATTAGACGGGGTACGGAAAGATTCAGTCTGGGCTTGACTTACCTATCCCTCTTAGAGAAAGGGTATATGGCCTGGGGGTAGTTACTGGCAAGATGTAAATGTCAAGAGACTCATTTGCCTTCAAATTCCTATGATTCCTATGTTAGCACAGTTTATTTCAGTGGGATTTACATAGGTTTAAAGTTACTGATGTTCACTGTGCTGGTCTTAACACAGACATGTTACATGAACCTAAATGATGATGGAAAAGGTATGTATTCACAAATACAGAAACATTGCATTAAGGTTTCTAACTCCATTGCATTAAGGTTTCTAACTCTGTCATCATCATTCAAGCATATGATCACACGAATTATCAAAGTCAACACTGTCTATTAAATGACCTAACATGCTATTGTGGATAGCCACACATATCTATTTATTTATTTATTTATTTATTCATTCACCCATTCATTCATTCTTTCTTTCAGTTTAGTAACTGGGGTAGAGCAACAATCTAAGCAGACCTATTTCAGTATCAGCCTAGACAAATACAAATGACAGTAGACAAGCAAATTAACAAGAAGTATTATGAATACAAACAAGAAGATAGCAATGAATTAACAACAATCATGATGATGATGATGATGATAATAATAATAACAATAATAATAATGTACACAGTACAGGAGGCAATATGAAGGGATGGTTAAAGTAATGAGGGATGAAGAAGAAGAAGAAGAGAGCGAAAGAGTGATGGGATAGAGCACAAAGTGTAAAATATAGCAAACATAAGGTAAGGGCACACAAACGTTAACTATGTACAATATACAGAATGTGAAAGAGATGTCACATGGTAAAGGAAAATAATGTAAGGAAGGCAAAGGTGCCTGATTGGTCAAGGGGAGAGTGGGGGATTAGGTGATGTGTCCAGAGGGAAAGCATTTGCAAAGTGATTCAGAGTTAAGATAATCTTTAAACTGAGCATGGAATGAAGGGCACGAGATGAGGTCTTTAAGATAATCGGGAGAGATTCATAGAGTTTGGGACCTAGGATGGAGAAGGCATGGTTCTAGGACATTGAAGAACTGGACCAGTGTGGTTAAGACCTCTTAGATTGTAAGTGAATGTGGTACAGACAGATATAAATACTACAGTTCTGTGAGATGACAGAAACTTAAATTTGACAGTAGATGGGGATTGCACTTATTTGCCATTTATCATACCTAGTGAGCAAACTGTAATTATGGTAAATTAACAGCCTATTATCTATTAAGAATTGCTATACAAGTACCCCATTATTCCTTAATGTCTTGATAGTTTCTGACAGACACGTACCCTGAGAAAGGCTGTTTCTTTACACAGTTCATGCATTGTCTATTCTTGGTATCTCTCGGCATTATTTCTCCCTAGTGTTTCATATCACATTTTAAAGATGCTATCATCTTTGCATTACTGGTTTCATTTAGGCTACTGTGTACTTTCTATGCCTCTATTGTTGTTCAGTTTTTAATAAGGATACCTGACTGACATTTTGTAGCTTTTTCTTAAAAGAATGTTGATGTGGCCGATTCAACATATTATTTTTCCTTGCGTGAATTGCGTCTGACCTTGATGTGCCACAGTAAGTAAATTACACACATTACTTTGGGGGAGGGGTGTCTTTAACTAGCTGCATGCATGTATCATTTCTAATTGTTTTTACTGATCATACCTATTGCAAAGCGTTGTGATAAACCCTAGCAGCATTCTTGTTTCTTTCCTTGTTTACTGTTTTAAGACACGGCTATCTGGTGGGACTGAGCATCCGCTGATTCTTTTGTACTTCGTTGCTATGGATTCCTTTCTAGATATATACTTGATTACTAGTGCTGTTCCCCCCAGTGTTTCTTTTTTTTGTCCTGAATCTAAACTTGGATATTTCTTTTTATTCCTCCAAATATGCTAAGTCTCTTAATGTCTTTACCTTGCCTCATATTGTGGTCTTATTGCAAATGTGTGTACCACATTTAGAAAAGGCATTCATTTTCTCTTGATTTTGTATATGTTTATTCACCGAATATTTTAAATACTGTTGAATCTCACGTTGCTCTCTCACTAACCTCCTGCCTTTTCTTCAGAATAAAAATGTTTCTATTATAGTCAGTGACCTTTGCTCATCTAAATCTTGCATGTCTGCTTATCTTTTTTTGTCCACTTAAGTCTCATGGCCAACAATCAGTTTAAGGATCATTTGATATGACCTTAATATGAACCATTGTTTGGTGGATCTCATCCTTTGGTGGAGTTTAGATGTGAAAATTTTGAAGTGACTCCATGATGTTCCAAATCATGAAGTTTTTACTTCTCTCTTTTGAAGGGGAATCATGTTTTCAATATTTCTTAAAAAGGCTGTTCACTGTGGTCTCTCTTGTTCTTCTGTCGGGAGAGTTGCCATAACAGTTAAGGTTTTCACCTCACAGTTACAAAGCACAGGGTTTACTTCTGGCCTCTGCCTAGTACTTACCTGTGAGCTTCATTTAAGGAGGTCTGGAGTGAATTTCATCAGGTATTGTTGATGTGTCTTAGGGTGGCCACCGTGGTGCAGCAGTTAGCATTGCCACCTCACAGCAACAGGTTCTCCAGTTCGATTCTCGGCTGTCTGCATGTCCTCCCTGTGGTCGTGTGGGTTTCCTCCGTGTGCATGCAGTAGGTGGATTGGACACTCTAAATTGGCCCTAGGTGTGAGTGTTTGTTTGTGTGTGCCTTCTGTGGAAGGTTGGGCGCTGGGCTGGCAACTCAACACCGTAAAACTCCACTGCCAATCATGAATGGACAGATGATCCACTGTGGCGACCCCTAACTGGGAAAAGCCAAAAGAAGAAGAAAGATTGTTGATTTGTCTTAGTTTTAGGTACTTGTTAGTGTTTCCTTTTTTGAAATGACTGGTATTATCCTTCCTCTCAAGAGGGCTTCTATCTGCTGAATTTGATCCCACCTTGTTTTTTTTTTAAATGCTTATTTCACACTCTTGCTTTTTTTCACTCCCTCTCTCTGTCTCTGTCTACCTGCCATCTACGTATTTAAACATTGCTGTTTTTCTTTTTTCGTTTATTTATTTCTTAGTATACTAAATTATCTATTTATTCAGTCCTTAACCATTTCCTTAGTTTGGCCATTTGTCTTGTAGTTATTACATGAAGGCGTAAATTGTTATTTATCTTGTAAGCAGTGTATAGAGAAACAGAATCCCCATGTTCAGAAACGATAAACCAGAAACAACGATAGCTCACAATTCTGTTTCAAATAAAATACAGTATAGCAAGGTGTTACTGATACGTTTTTATGTCTACTAAAATTTTATTTATTTATTTATTTATTTTGGTTTGATTACCGGGGGAGTCCACTGGGCCAGAAAGTGCCCATTTTCAGTGGAGGACCGGGGAGAAAAGCTCCATAAGCAATATGATACAGTAAAGGTTACATAATGTTGAAGGTAAAGTTACAATTATAAAATTCATACAGTAAGAAAAGCAAATGCATAAAAATATATTTTTAAAACACAGTTAAAGATAGTAGAGAACACAATTTACAGGAGTTTTCATTCAGGGCAGCAGGATTCAACTGTCTATAATTATAAAAATGTAAGTTCACAATCTAAAGAAATATAGGGAGACAAATATCAAGCAATTTTCGTATTCTCATCTACCAGGTTGTTCATATTTATTTTAAAATAAAATATATAAAATGAAAAATATATATTTTTCATCGTCAGTCAAAATGCTGTGCAGTTATATGGATGCATTCTGCCAGTTTCTCGCTCATGTCCTCTCCCATAACAGAGGAATCTGCATGCAACATCTGTTTGCACTGTCATGCACTGTGATGTGATGCTATTTCAAGTCTTTTGGTAACAACAATCATTTTTTTCTTCACTATTTCTCTCTGTGACTTCGAATACTTAACTTCAATAGAGAGCTCTTTCTCCAAATCTTTTGCAAAGGTGACATTTTACTCTTATAACTGGTGCACATTTGAATGCATATTTTAAAGGATATTATTTTAGGTCTTTTACTTTTTACTTAAACTACTGAATCTATTGCATGTTAAGAAGTTTTTGGTTTTGAGTTTGTTGATTTACAGAGGTCACAGTTGGTAGCTTGCAGATTGGATTCCACTATCTTACAGTGATTTAGATTTGTAGGTCTTAGACTTTTTCTGATTTATAGTTAGTTCATACCATTTTGAAAAAATACATATTATATAAGCTCATTCCTTTCTTTAAGTGAACTAGGCCTAGTATTTTAGCTTTATTACTAAAATTTTGACGTGACCCGCGGTGGTGGTGCTGCGGTAGCATTGTCACCTCACAGTAAGACGTTGTCCGGTTCAATTCTCAGCTAAATCGTCTTCTGCGTGGAGACATGCGTGAATCGGCGTACCTTCGTTGAAGGTTGTGCATCAGGGCTGGTAACTCGGCACGTAAAAATCAACTACCAATCATTAGCGGACCAGAGTTCCGCTGTGGCGACCTCTAACCGGGAAAAAGCCGAAAGACACAACAACAACTAAAATTTTGAAGTGACGGTTTACGGCAAGAAGAGTTGGAGATGTGTGCATGTGTGTGTGTGTGTGTGTGTGTGTGTGTGTGTGTGTGTGTGTGTGTATGCATTTGTATATGGTTGTGTGGGTGTATGTATATGTGCGTGTGTGTGTGTGTGTGTGTGTGTGTGTGTGTGTGTGTGTGTGTGTGTGTGTGTGTGTGTGTGTGTGTGTGTGTGTATATATATACACAAATCTTTTCTTTCTACAGTTAATACAATTATTTTTTTTAATCTCATTTCTAAACTTTAGGTGAGAGGGTTAAGACAGAATAAGAAATCTTATTTTTTGTGTCTAGTATTTGAATAAAATCAGGTACAAATTGATTATCTGATTTTTAAAGGTCTGACTTGACATCAGTTAGAATTAGAAGTGAGCTTCTGGTGCATATATTTTCATTGTCCTTGGGCAGGGTAAATTACATATAATTATTGGTATGTTATTCTTAACCTGTCACTTGCCTGGAGTTTGCTTAGCATATCAGAGACAACAATTGAAGTACAAAGGCCTAACTAGGTGTTTAAAAACATATGTCTACACAAATAAAAAAATAATAGTAATAATAATAGTAATAATAATAATAATAATAATAATAATAAAAATAATAATAATAGGACACAATTAAAAAGAGAAATGTCCAAAAATGTGACAGCACAAAAAGAATCCAGACAACTGAGGTAGGAACAGTGGCAGAGAAATGGGTGATTCAGCAAGGGGGCAATAGTTTAGCACAGGGAAATTTAGGGAGGCAGAGGAAGGGGATGTTCTTGAAAATCTGGAGCTTCCGGAAAAAATAAAGCAGATACAAATGATAATAGGCTGGGTAGGCAGGGGAAATGGATGGATTTAAGCTGGCATAGTCTTAAATTTTGAGAGCAAGCTACTCAGGTGCAACAGAGACAAAAAACACAATCGGCTAAGCACACATCAATTAGCCTACCCACTGAAATACATACTTATCGGAGCTACAGAAACACACACACACATGCACATACACATATTCAACTCACCCAGCAGGGAAAAAAAATCCTTTTATGTAGGGCAATCCCCTCTTACCACCCCCTCAAAACTGATATAAGCAACTCTGAGATCACACTTAACATGTGGTATATGCTGTTTGGGAAACAGAGTCATACAAACCCATGTCTCACACAGCCTTCTCATAACGTACAGCCACCTTATACACAGCACCCAATGAACACACACCACATGTTCTGTCTGTACATTTTCTACAGTAAACACATCACAATTTCCAGGCCACGCAACGCAAACTTTGATTGCTCACACACCAGCATTCACACACACACGCACACACACACACGCACACACACACACACACACACACACACACACACACACACACACACACACACACACACACACACACACTGCTAGCCTGTACACAGAGCAAGTACCTAACTGCACACATCAGAAGAACTTCCAACACCTGAAGGATGCACTTAGTTCTTCATCTGTATACTCAGACACACAACACAAATCAGTCCCTCCAATCAACCCACACAGCAGAAGTCAGAGTGCATAAATCACAAACCTTTAGACACATGCACACCACACTCACAATGCATGTATTTTCACAGGCACACACCGATGCACTCAAACCTAATCTAAAGACAAACTACTAGCAGAACTGTAACTAGGTTGGGGTAAAGGGGCAACTGTCCTGGGTGTGTGCCATTTGGGAGAATGATTGGCAGGTGACAATGGTGTGAGAGTGAAGAAATGCCATGAATGGAGGTGCTGCATTTCTGGTCATGGATGAGGTACTAAATTATTTAGTGTGTGTAGTATGCTGCTTGTTACATATTTTTTTTTGGTCTTCAACCAGACAAACCTTTTCTTTGCACCTCAGCAATGGACTGAAGGTGGTGCCAGTTTGAGAGAACTGCACAGGACATCAGATGACCTTCTGATTGCTAACACTGTGCACTAGACATGCACATGCCAACCCTGATCAATCAGAAACTTACTGAACACATTGACACACACGCGTGCACACACATGCACACACATGCACACGCACACACGCACACACACACACACAGACACACACACACACACACACACACACACACACACACACACACACACACACACACACACACACACACACACACACACACACACACACACACACATTAACAGCATGCACACACTGAAGGGACAGTTACTATACAAGACAGACTCCACTTAGCTGCACATGTCAATGTCTGTGCACATGTATAATCAAAACAAGTTTATACATTTGATGAGAATGCAACGTTGATCAGTGTATGTGATTAAAAGGACTACACATAATTAAACTGAATGGGAAAATGCAGCAGAAGTTCAATAGACACTATGAGGTGAGAAGGGTGGGGAGAAGAAAGGCAGAGGACAAGATAAAATAAGCAAACCATGTTAGGGGAGTGCAGGTAAGCAGGAATGGCACAGAGTAAGATGAACGCTCCTCAAATACTCAGTTAAAGGAACTAAACCTTCATCAACAGATAAATAAGAGATATTAAAATGATAAATTCATACCCCAACATATTCCCCACCTCTGGAACAGAAACTCATTACAAGAGACGGTGAAACTCAGAGCTGGATTGGAAAGGTACATCTCAATGTCTACATCTTTAAGCTAATATAAAAGGTGAAAGAGTGTCACAAAAGCAGAAGAAGCATTTATAACTGAAACACTAATAAGAAATAAAAAGCAACACGAAATGCAGTGCTGAAGCAAACAAGGATAACCCAGATCATGCATGTTTAGTGTTTCTGTGCAATGCAGGAAGATGGGTGAGTAGACAGGGAGATGCAGGTAATGATGCAGAAAGGAATGTGGGCATTGTGGTATTACAGAGACACAGGCCACTGACAACAGGGTTGGAACACAGAGGTGCCTGAACATAGGTTGTCCAAGAATGACCGAAAAGTGAGGGATGGAAGCAAAGTAATGATCTCCAAAAAAGCAGGCTAAAATGTGAGGTCAGGGAGGAGAAAGTGAGCAGGCAGGGTCCTCAGAGCCTAGGATAAGTACCCTGGTGGCTATGTTTAGTGGAAGGCAGGGAAAGCTGGTTGAATGATGAAGGTATCCATCCCTAAATGAACAATGGGAGGTGGGTGAGAGGCTGAAACGAAAGATTAAAAAAATGGATTAGGAGAAAGATTATGTCTTTAAGGACTGAAACTTGCCAGAAGACTGAAATAATTTCATTCTCCAGGGTAGAGGGAACAAGAGTTGATTGTAGTTTAGGAACATGAAGTATTCAGTCAGCTTTTTCTGGATTGTACAAGAAAATAAAAAAATGGGGTGTGGTCCTAATCAAAGGTGGAGGGAGTCAAGGATATTCAGCTGAAGGCACCATTTACCATCAGTGATCATGACACTGCGTGGTTTAGAGTTGGGAAGAGGTGAGAACATATGGGCAAAGGTGTTGGTGTGAGAGTTCAGAGAAGTGGATTATGATGAGCCAATGAGCGACAAAGATGATTTAAGTCACTGGGAAGAAACTGACAGTGTTACAGGTAATTGGGAATGGGTCAGGGTTGCATCAGTCAAGGCTATGGATGAGGGTTTGAAGAAAATGTAAAAGTGTGAAAAAGAGAAGAAGGCCAGTGTGGCAACACATGATGGTGAAGCTAGCAATTAGGAAAATACAATGCATATAAGAATTGGAAGGGTGGAGGTGAAAACGCCATAGTAAAAGGAGACAATCAGAAGGGCAACAAGCAATGTGAAAGCAGCAAAGGAGAAATTTGAAAGATAGAAGGGGCAAAAAGGAGGAAGCAAGACTTCTTTGGCTATAAAGCACACAAAAAAGGAGGTTCACGCCTGGGCAGGATGAACAAAAAAGAGGAGGCAAATCACTGAAGACTGGCAAAAAGCAGAGGTTTTGAACAAATGGTTTGTTTCAGTCCATATGGAGGAAAGCAAGGGAATAGTAGCAGGCTGGGAGACAAAGGTGGGAAGAATGTGGAGAGTAGTGGACAAGCAGCAGGCTAGTGAAGAAGGAAGTTGATGGGAAATTGTTTCTTTAATTAAGAATAAAGCACAGACACAAGATGGGTTAATCCCAGGGTCAGGAAAAGTCTGGTCACCATGCTGGCAGATACCTTAAAGTTTTCAACAGATTACTGAGAACAAGTACCTGACAACTGTAGAACACTAAGTCTGGAACCCTTGTATGGACAGACTGAAAAGGGAAAAAATATCCATGGACCCACAGGCCTTTTGCCCTAATAGCAGTGACAGAGAATGTCAGGGAGAGGATGCAAATGGAAAAGCTGATTGCTTTGTTAGATGAAAACAGTGTTAAGGGAGAAACAAGGTTCATGGCCCTTAAAAGCTGACATTCAAACTCAATCCAGTTTTATATTGGATCACACCAGAACTTGAGACAGGAACATAGGTAAGCATGGTCTCCCTTCATTTTAACAAGGCCTTTGACGTGGTCCTGAACATGTGGCTGCTTGGAAAACTGTAGTGGTTGGGTAGACCTGAGAATGAGTGGATGGACTGTTGCCCATCTGAAGTGGAAGATACATAGAGCTGTGGTGAGAAGGACTATGTCACTAATAAGGGAAGAATACATTGGCCACTGCCTGGTCCAGTACTCTTCATTTTGTCCACTTCAGCCATATTTAATGGAAAACAAAACATGTCAACCTGTTCTCTGAGAAAACTGAGTTAAGTGCAGTAATGGAGAATGGAAAAAGACTCAAAGAAGGATCTGGAAAGGCTGACCAGGTGTACATAAAGGTGACAGTTAAGGTTCACTGCAGGCAAGAGCAAAGTATTGTACTGGGCCACAGCAACACTGTTGTAAAGTATTAGCAGAAGGTCCATTACTGATGGCAGTAGAACGGGAAAAGGATCTAAAATTATCGATCATGTCTGAAATAGGCATACCTCTCAATTGCCCAGAATTCTGCATATAGTGTTCCTGATTTCGACTGATATTTCTGTCCTAGCGCTCATAATTTTTTTTATTTTTCTGATAAATCACAGAGGCATACAGTCAGTCAGTAATACTAGACATTAGAGTTTCACACTTCATATTTATCAGAGAATGCATGTTGTAGAAATCTAATATTGTTTTGCTCATTTTTTAAGTGAATTACAATAACATTTATTGAATGCCCCTAGAACAGACAGCCTGCTGCAATGTTTTTTGCAGATTAGTTTTCTTTAATGTTCATTTCTATTACATCATTTTTTGCCACAACACTATTATACAATTACATTTTTCTTCATTTAACATGTACTTTTCATATAACTATTATTATCCCTTTTTATTGCATGTTTCACAAATGACCATAATTATGAAAGCATAGAAAGATTTTACCCCTTTCAATGCCTATCTTATTGACTAGGTTAAATATTTGGAAATAAACAATTTAATCCAGGCATACTGAATTTTAGTTCCTTTCTGACCATAGCTCTCAATTGTTCTTGATTTTGCAGAACATCTGTAATTTTGACTCACATTTTTGCCATGTCCCTTGCATTTTTTTATTCTGGTAAATCTCAGAGGATTATTCTCTTGTCAATAGTGCCAGGCATTAGAGTTTCATACTTTTTACCGTTCATAAAATGCTAATATCCTAATGCAAAACCTGTTGTCCTATTAACTTTATAAGTGAATAAGAATAATATTTAAAAAGTCCCTGATTTTGGGCCTTTCACACTAATTATTTTTGGCTTTGTTAATGATTTTTGAGCAAAGGCATTGAGATTTATGTTCTGGATCTATGCAAGCCATGGTGCTAATATATGTTGGCATCCCAACTAAAACCTGACAACAGATCCCCAACTAGTCTAAATCATGAGTGGTGCACCAACAGTTAGATAGCTACTAGATGAACCTTGCGATGTGGAACATTGTAGCATTATCATTGTTACAGACAGACAGCACCTCTGAGAAATTACTATTGTGCTTATATAGATGTACAACTGGGGTACAAGTATTGCATGCCAGTTGTTTATTGCAAGAATTGTAGAACCAGATGCTAAAACTGAATCACTGCTTCATGAAAGTAAGGGCACCTCTAGGTTCAGATGCTCATCAAAGTGATCTTAATTTACATTTAAAAGTGTTGTCTGCTGTGTAGTAGGCAATTCTGCACCAAAAGCCATTCACCCATTTTAGGTAAGGATACACAGCCTGTCTATAGAAGCAGACGTCTCTGAGACAAACTTTTTTAAGGTGACGTGATAAGCTTTCATCTTTACCTTTGGCTGCAAAGCTGCTAAATACATTATATAAATACTATAACTGCTCCTGCTTTAAATTCCCAGGCTCCCTGAAATGTTGTGACTGTTTGGTTACAGGTCTAAAACAGAAACCTTGAGTTGATGGAAAGAAGGAAAAGCCCCAAGTGAGCTGCACATATAAAAAACTGTACGCTGCTAAATTTAATTAATTAATTTATTTTATTTTACATTTGTTGACTGGGATAGTGCGACTGGATACATGTCCATTTTCAGTGGAGGCCTGAGGAGAAAAGCTCCATTTCTTAACACAAACACAAATAATAATAATAATAATAATAATAATAATAATAATACAATAACACTAAAACAGAGTGAGAAAAGAATATAGATACATCATTTCACAAAGTTTAACACAGTAGGAATACGCTACCACATGCTAAAGGTTTAACAGAGTGAGAAAAGAATATAGATATATCATTTCATAAGGTTTAGCACAGTAGGAATACGCTACCACATGCTAAAGGTTTAACACAGTGACAAGCAGGCAAATATGTACATTATAACATAACTCATTTGATCAATAGAATGACTGGCTTGCTAATAATAAGTTGAGTAGAGAAAACACCAAGTTGTTTGGTAGGGTTAGTTAGGGTTTAGGCAGAGGCAGAGCCAGTGTGATTTAAAGTATTTTTGACGCCTTTTTAAATAGGGGTAGAGAAAATTCTTGCGTAAGAACTGCAGGAAGTATGTTCCAAATTTTACAAACTGAGTTAGCAAACAGAGAATCCCCTGCTGTGTTGTTGGATTTTAGGGTTAGGACCAATAGTTTATATGAGGATCGAAGTGGCCTGACAACATTATGTGGGCTGATAATGTTCTTGAGAGCCAGGGTATCATCACACTGGTTGAGTACTTTGTGTGCTACTATAAGCTGGATGAACTGCAAAAGGGAAGGAAATTCCAGCCAGTCAAGTTGATCTAGGTTGTTGCAATGGTGAGTCCTATATGACATAGCAGTGGCAAATCTAGCTATATGGTAGTAGCAGGAGGATAGTTTGTTGAGGTTAGTTTTAGAAAGGTTGGTAAATACTGGAGAGGCATAGAGGAGACTGAAGAGAAGATGGTTATGTGCAATAGCAACCTTAGCAAAAGGGGTGAGGAAAGGTTTGAGCTTGTAAAGGGAGCCTAGTTTTTTGTTAATGGACTTAATAGTACGGTCAATATGTGTGTCAAATTTGTGGCTGTTGTCTATTAATACTCCTAGGAGATTAGTTTGGTCATCTGGGGAGATAATGGTGCCATTGCTAGACTTAATAGTGAAGAATAGATGAGTGGACCTATGGGTAGGGGAGAAAAGTAGCAGCTTGGTTTTGTTAGGATTCCAGAGCAGTTGCCGATTAGTTAGCCAGTTTACAATGCTATTAAAGGTATTCTGGGTTAGGGATAGGAGATTTGTTTGAGAGGAGGCAGAGCCTATCAAGGTAGAATCATCTGCATATTGGATACAGTGTGCATTTGGGATGGAAGTATGAAGGTCATTTATGAAGATAGAGAAGAGGAGGGGTCCTAGTATAGAGTCTTGAGGGACTCCTAGGGTGACTGGGAGATGGGATGACAGCTTATCCTGCCATAGTACAGCCTACTGTCTACCACTTAGGATTGAAAGCATTGTAGTGAGTGATGGTCTAAGAAGACAGCTGTCAGGGTACTGAGCAGTAGCTGATGGTTAACCATATCGAAGGCCTTAGAAAGGTCCAGAAAAAGTGCTGATGATAGTTTGTTGCTGTTTCGATTAAGGTTGATGATATTACTGAAAGATAAGAGGGCCGAAGTGGTACTATGTTGTGGTTTGAAGCCATGCTGAGAGTCTGCCAGCAGTTTGTTTTGGTTGAGGTAGTGCATTAGTTGTTTGTGGATGCATTTTTCCAAGATTTTTGCTAGGGGTGGTGACAGAATGGCTATAGGTCTAAAGTTGGACAGTTCTATGGAACTACCTCCTTTATGGAGGGGTAGTATATGTGATATTTTCCATATTGATGGAATGGTTGCCTTGGAGATGGATCTATTAATGAGGATAGAGACAGGGAGTGTGATGGCATCTGGGGCTATTTGCAGGTACTGAGCAGGGAGGAGGTCAGCAGCTAGAGTAGTGGGTTTTAGTTTTTTGAAAAGGGCATAGATGAGGGTAGTAGGGATAGGTTGGAAACTAAAGGAGAGATGAGTCTTGGGAAAATTTGGGCTGTCTGTATAATTACTGGAGTTAAAGCAGGTGGGGGTAAGGTGGGAGGGGTTGGGGCAGGTGGGAGTGAGTTGGGTGGCTAGTGCCTGGCTAGTTCCAGTGAAGAAGCAATTGAATGTGTTAGCAATTGCCTCTGGTGTTTTGTCAAGGGCTGATGGGGTAGGAGTGGTGGTACGGCCTGGATGGAGGAGGTTGCTTATTTCAGCCAAGAACTTTTGAGGCTTGTTTTAATGTTTTTGTTGCAGGTGGGTATAGTAGTTTTTTTTTTGTCTAATATGATGGATTTTTTTAGTGTCATTCCTTTATTGATGGTATCTGACTTGATCTATTTGGTCATTAGTGGCATACCAAGTGGTCCATGCCTTATTTCTATGAGTTATTTTGTTTTTTGTAAATCTAGTTAGCTATGGGGCAGTTCTAGTTTTGGTATGGATGGTGTGGATAGGGGCATGTGAGTTAAAGATAGTGATGAATTTAGTATTAAAGAAGGCCACGGCCTCATCTAGTGGGAGTTGTTTAAGGTCTGACCAGTTGTAAGCCTTGAGATCATTTAGGAAGTTGTCTAGGTTAAAGTTTTTTTTTTGTTACATGTCACTTTATAGGTGTAGAGATGGGGGTTATCAGCTTTGTGCCTAATGATGTAGGTAAGGCAATAATCACTTAGATCATCTGGCAGAGTGCCTGAATTGTACATCTGTGGGTCACCATTGATCAGGATCCAATCTAGGATAGTACCTTTGCTTTTGTTTTTGGTATACCTAGTGGGGGAGGATACGGTCTGAGTAAACCCATGAAGGTTTATGTGGTTACTAGGCGCATCTGAGGAACAGGTATTCCAGTCAATGTTAAAGTCACCTAAGACAATAGTTTCTTGGGGATAGTTGCAGGGTAGCCAGTGTAGAATATGTTCTACGGTACTGACATTCTTTCCAGGAGGTAAATAAATGCCGACAACATATGTACATTTATTTTTATTTATTTGTATTTTGGTGATGATAATTTCAGCGTTATTTACTTGGGGAGGTTGTTGGGTGTCAATAGTGACTGTAAAGTTGGACTTAAATAATACAGCTACCCCACCACCTTTCTTGGATGTCCTGTCCAGCCTAAGAATGTTATATCTTGGAGGTGTTACTTCTGTGTCTTTAGTTGCTGGTTTTAACCAGGTTTCAGTGAGACAAATAATATCTGGGGAGTGGACAGCTAGGTGGACATGGAGGTAGTGGATTTTATTATTCAGGCTTCTGATGTTAAGATGGCAGGCCAGGAAAGAGTTTGGGTGCTTATTTAACAGAGTAAAGTAGGTAGAATTGTTAGCCACAGAGGTAGAGTTGGCAGGTGTGGGAGTGTTAGGGTTTGGATGAGGGTTGCCTGGTGAGGATGGGCCAGGGTTAGGGTGGATGTCACCATCTTTGGTAAGGTTGTATTTCAATCTCATTATGACTTTCAGGATTTTATTTATAAGTTTAAGATTTTGCCTGTTTTTTTGGCTAATGTAACTGGATCTGAGAATGATAGTATTTGGGGGGGTATGGCACTAGGTGAAGGTGTACTATTAAAATTTTCTAGCTTATTAAGAGCAAGAGTGGCAGAGGTTTGGGATTTTGGGCATTTGAATTCTGGATACAGTAGGTTTTCATATGCGGTGAGGTGGTAAGGTATGCAGAGCAGTAGTAGTTAATAGAGTGGTGAGAAAAACTTGGATGAGATCATTGCTACTGTTAGGACTATGTACAAAATAAAGTGTTTAGAAGAATTAGTAAATAAATGGTTATGGGCTATGATGTTAGAGTAGAAGAAGAAGAGGAACCTTTAAAGTATAGTAATGTATTCGGGTAGGAGAGGGAGGAGTAGTTTAGCAGGATGGCAGTATCACACAGGTTGTGATTAGGTAAGGAAGATGGGGTGGGGTGAGGGCACAAAAAATATGGCAGTACAGGGGGTGGGTAGAATTTGGGGGCATGGCGGGGAGCAGAGCGAGCCCTCGCTTCGTGAGGGCGAGTGGAGCAGGGCTATACCAGATAACACTGTTACTAGAGATAGCGTGCTCCAGGTATGTTCTTACAAAATATACCACTTATACTGTAAACTGCACACTATTTTTATTTCTTAAAGCAGGTAAATGTAAAGCATTTACTGAAAACAGTACACTGTTCTTATTTAATGAAACAGAGCTCTATTTTGTTGTAGCCGAAATCCAGGTAGAATGCACTACAGAGGGATATACGTCTAGCGACTGAATGTTTGTCCAATTACTTAGTTAATTAATAGATGATATGGGTAGGCAGGAATTTTTGCCAGTGCTTTTTGACCCAGTAAGTTTTCTTTATAATATACAAAGGAGAAAATTTGTTGATATTAACCTTAACTGTTACAGAAAATATAAGGGGCAGGTAGAGCGAACCTTCCGTGCTTGGTCGTGGAGTAGAATGGGTTCTTTTGAGTGTTGCAAGCCTTTCAGTGGGACTTGGGGCAGAGAACCTAGAGAGGGGATATATTAGTTAGGAACAAACTATTTTAGCCAGCAAATAGTCAAATCATGCACATAGTTATACTGTCATATGTAGAAAGCATATACTCTCAGCAGAGTAATTTAACATTATGCAGAGTTTCTTAATAAGCAGCAGTCATAGAAACAGCACAAGCTAGCATTTAGTTATGGTTTCTAACTTCTCATTGTGTATGAGTTACAGTGCCTCTTAAACATCGCAGGATAATGATCACACAGCTCTTTACCGGTATCCTGGCAAATCGACAGTTTTGAACCTATTGATCAACAAACCTGCCAAAGAAGGTAACATTTAAAGCCCTCATCCTATCACATTCTTTTATCACAAGGAATGGCTGTAATATTCTGCCCTGATTTTTTTGAAAGGTAACATTTGACTTTTGCATGGATATAGAGTTTAGTTAGCATTGTTATCACAGCAAACTTACTATTGAGCTGAAGTTATGAATATTGATATAAAATCTTAGTTTGATAAACCCCAGGTACCTGTATTTTGTACTCTCAAATGTCTTTTATGCAGACATTTCCATTGTAGATCCACCAAGCTATTGTGTATTAAAATAACAAATGACCATGGCTGCAATAATCATCCTTACAGAAGAGTCTTAATACAGTCTTAATATACATCCTATTTAAAAATGAATATGTGGTTGTGCCTGTAGGGTGTTTGTTTCCACAAAAGTAAACACTATGCACCATTGAAGCTTATATATTAGAGCATTTGCATTTAAATTATTTAAAATTATTTGTGTATTGCTTGTCTTACCTCATTATATCATTTTATGATTCTATATGTAATCTTTCCATATGGCATATTCTCGAGAACTCTGCATTGCCTTATTGTTGTGTTGTGAATTAAATCCCTGAGATGGAAATAAGTGTTGCTTTTGTAAACCTTTATCTGCTCATTTTCAAAATAGTAACATTTTGTTTCCTTTTGTTGAGGTCTTTTTGAAATTTGTGTGACAGGTCATATATTTAAAAAAAGGACATTTGCCTGTAAAATGACAAATGTTCTCTGTTCCTTCTTGGTATACATACCAGTGAATGTGAAAAAAATCCAAAACAGTTTGTATGCCGCAAAGAGATTTTTACTGTGGGAAGGTTTTGTTTTATTGCATAATAGCTTGCCCGTGTGTTTGACTCTGCCATCATTTCCTAAACAGATGGGTGTCAGTGCTTTGCCAAAGCCTTGACCCACTGATATGATTCATGACTGCATTTCAGGACTCAAGAGCATTTCTGAAGAATTACAAAGCAGTAGCATTACATGCCGGTTTAATGTGCATGTCTTTAAAACTAATTTAATCAGGAGCATTCACACTGAATCTAGTACATTTCCCACTCATAAGCATGGCATATAGCACTTAAATAGAAAATTATAATAGTGTCATAAATTTTTAGAAGATGTATTTTCCGTAGTGTGAATGTAACAATGTCTTCAAACACAAATCAGCTCCAGAAGCCTTCTTTCCCACCTTAACCTACAAAATCAAACATTTTTGTAGAGGACCAGGCATTCATGCTCAGTCCTGCAACAGTTTTCTAATAAGTAACTTTTTCTTTCTCCAAAACACATTAGTTAGAAGCTATGTATTCACTTATTATTTTTTTAGAAAAGGCACTTGAAGGGCAAAAATAATACAAAAAAAAAAAAAAAAATCTTGGCCAAGCCTGAGGAACAAAGCCATACATGCTAAAAGCTCCTTGCTAATCTAAACAGGCAGCTAAGAGGATTAATTAATACTTCCAAGACTAAATTTGAAGTATAAATAGCTACTCAGAACTTGGACCGAAGCTCCAAAGGCAGTGGTGTTTCCATATTCATAAAGGATGCGCACACCTCCAGACTGGTAGCCCAACATAACGCATCTGAGATACTTCAGGTGCAGCTAACATTGAGTAAGACAGCGATTCAGGTCGTAGCCTGCTATAGGTCCCCAACCTTGTCCCAAGACTCACACTCCACATTCCTAAGCACCCTGGAGAATATTAGGGTCCAACATTAACACTCTCATACTGGGCAACTTCAGTTACCCCTCCATTAACTTGGAAAAATACTCATGTACCAATACACTTGCTCAGCGCTTTCTGGAATTCATTAATTCCATTGCCCTGGACCAGCTCGTTCTTACCACCACTAGAGGTAGCAACATCCTTGACCTGGTCATTACTAACATGGGTGACTGTTGCTCTACATCAGTAGTCAACTCCTCCCTGGTTAGATCCAACCACAAACTAATCACCTTGGAAAGCTAACCCCCCCCCCCCCCACAAAGGTAACCACCATGAAAAACTTCTCCAAAGCTAACTTTGGGCTTCTAAAAACAGTGTTGGCTAACATCACGGCACTCATGCAAATGGAGAATAGTTGCATGACCGGTGAATCATACACCAATGCACTGTATGAACATGTACACAAATGCATGGATCTCGCCATACACAAAAGAACCAAGATGCTCTCCTCAAAAAAAAAAAGGAAGCCAATCTGGTGGTCCCCTGCCATAAACAAACTCTACAACAAAAGGAGGAAACTGATGTGGAATAAGGTGAAGTCAAGACTGGAAAAACTCCCTTATCAGCCTCAACAAAAGGTTGAGATCCCTCATCAAATCCTCTAAAGCTAGCTATGAAAACAGAATTGAAACCGATAGTAAAGACAACCACAAGGCCTTCTATAGTTATGTAAAGAATCTCCACGGCAATACCCAGATTTGCTCTGAGCTACTGCACAATGGTACCTCCTATACCGAGCCAACAGATATTGTCAATATACTGGCCAACAGATTCAATGACAACTTCGCCCCTCCCCCCCAAGGACCACTTACAATACCAGTGGATTGCAAGGCACCCAGTATTACTGCTGCACAGGTTAAAACAGCACTGTCCAAGGCCAAGAATACAGCTGCTATGGGACCTGACAATATCCCTGGCTGTGTTCTACATAAACTACAGAGTGAACTGGCACCTTACCTGTGTGCCCTGTTCAATCACAGCCTCACCTCAGGCTTTGTCCCTACTGAATGGCACACTGCTACAGTAATCCCTCTCCACAAGGGAGGAGTGACTACAGACACCAGGAACTATTGCCACATTAACCTGATGAGTCTGATATGCAAAGCTATGGAACGCATCATCATGGACCTAATAAACAAGGATATAGGCAATCTCCAAACTCTGGATCCTACACAGTTTGGTTTTGTAAAGGGTAGATCATGCCTGCTCAACTTGGTCGACTTCTTTGTGTCAGTCGCCAGAGCTGCGGATGAAGACAAAGTGGTTCATACAGCCTACCTTAATCTGGCCAAGGCCTTTGATACCATTCCCCACTCAGCAATCATAAAAAAACTCACTAAGCTAGGCATCAACCCCTGTATCACTAGGTGGGTTGCAAAATGCCTCACAGATATTTTCTATATTATATTAGCAAATGCACTAAATTGTGAACGGTATATAATTGACCCACAATACCTGAAAATCCAAAATGTTGAACACACAAATCTGCTATTTTTTTCCGAGGGAAAAAAAATCACTGATCCAAAAAATCCAAACACAAAATAAAGTGGGGGGCTTTGCCCCCCACACCCTACCTACTTAAATATACCAACTCCGAGATTGCACCACAGTAGAGGAAATGGCAAAGTCCCAAAAACGACCCAGTGATTTTTTTCCCTAGGAAAAAAATCGCTGTTCCGTGCTTTCGGCATTTTGCCATTTCGGGTAATCATGCTCGACAAAACAGCATTCGCAAATTTAACCATTCACTTAAATAAGAGGAACTCCACAGACAGAACCCACAGTGTGAAAGTAGCTGACTCCAAGTCAGACTGTCAACCAGTCACAAGTGGAGTCCCACAGGGTTTGGTTCTGGGTCCTCTCCTGTTCTGTATCTACTTCTCTGAAGTCCAAGCCAACATGAATGGACTCTGGCTGACAAAGTTCACAAACGATTGCAAGTTGGGAACTATTATTAACTCCCCAAGTGATGTTGACATCCTACAGAAAGGCATCAATGGGACCAACAACTGGTGTCAGAACCATGGCCTTAAGCTCAATGCCAAAACATGTGTTGTTATCCCTCTTGGGAAAACCCAATTTCCTTGAATTACCACATTGATGGTAGTCCACTGGACACAGAAGGCATTACAAGAGATCTAGGAACACAGATTGACAGCTGTGATGCCCATGCCCTGGCCCAGCAATCAAGGAGCCACAATCCTCACAACTAACACCAGTGAGGGGCGTTCCATATAGGAGGAAAGGATAACAAATACACACAGCAAAGTGCAATTTCCCTTAAGAGCACACAGAGATCACAGTCTGTCCGGGGCTGGTCACTCCCTTGCTCTCCAGGTCCCCAATAAGACTCCCCATTGGCACAGCTATAGGGTCCAGATCTCAGCCAGCTGGGCAAGCTAAAATCTCCAACACCCTCTCTGTCCAACCAGTGCTTTGTGTCCCTGCCTAAGTAGCTGACACACACACACACACTTTGAGATAAGAGTTTATACAACCACACAGACACTTCTGGGGAAGGCTGGCACAGGCTCTCCAGCTGTGCCCCTTTTACCCAGACTATATGGCAGAAATCCCTGCCACCACCCAGCTAATATTTATCAGATACTCAAAGGACCTTATGAAAGGGTGTCCAATTATTACTGTGCAATATTATTATCCAAATGGTAAGTGTGACTAAACAGTCAAGGCTTATTTGGAGTGACTTGGACAGTAAACACTATAAATATGTAATGTACTCTAGAGCTTAAATTATCTGTACACAAAACAGCCACGGTTTAAAGATTTAAAAATATTTAATAATAAATACTAAAAACACAAGACAATACTTCTTACTACACAGTGATAGTCAGGAGTTCAGAGATCATAGAGAAATACATAAAATAATTCAGTAGTACAGTTCTGACATCACAGAAAAACACAGTCTAATCTTACTAGTTTCTAGCTATTTCTAAGAGAAAACACACGTCTAAGATAAACTTACTTATAGAGCAGGACAGTGCTGTGAGTTGGATGGTCAAGACAAAAATGCTTAATGGTCTCTGATTCTCTCTGTTTTTAAAGTCACATTCCTGGTTCCCATTACATCATTCTTCACACTTCCCTGTGTCCCCAGGCTAAAAGAAACTGCATTTACATTCTTAACAGCTCCTTGTGTTATCTTGCAGCTGGACAGGAAACAGAGCAATAAAAATACATTTGCATGTTTAAATCTATCAATGTAACTTGGTTAAAACAATAGAAAGAATGTCTTCATTTAGCCAGTTTGGAACCCACTTTAAATCAAAGGGTCACAACATGCTTTACTTGGTCAGCATTCTGCAAGCAGAGTGTACTGTTGTTACATTTTTTTTCAGTTCCACATCTAACAGCAGTTTTTTTTCCATTTAAGACAACAAGCCTGTGTCTTAGATTAATATTTACAAATGATAGATTTATCTATAAAATTCTATCTGGCTTGGCTGGCAGGCTTCACACCAGCAACCTCTTTTTTGACCACCACATTGCCACTGTGGTCAGAAACTCCCTTCTATGTGGCACATCTCAATACTAAGGGTTTTGCATGCAGGAAGAAAGAGGTCATTGTCTCCCTCTACTCTTCCCTCTTTAGGCCAATCATCGAGTACAATGCCCCATTTGGCATGTACCTCACTAGACACCTGCAAGAACTCGACAGTCCACAAAAGTACCTCACAAAGAGGATCCTAGACCTTAAATACTTGTCCTATATGGACAGACTCAAAAAACTCCAACTATTCTCTGTCTCATATCACCTACTTAAAGGCGATCTCTGCTTGACTTACAAAGCCATGTCTGATCCAGCTCTGTTAGAAATGCTATATCTAAAGAAATCCCAATCCCTCCATACCACACACTCCAGAGGCCTCAACCTCATTACCACAATCAACAGAACATGCTGGAGGGCCAGGTTCATAACCCAGAGGCTGCCCATGCTATGGAATAGACTTTCCATACATGTCAAGCAGAGCACCTCACTGGCTGTCTTCAAGAGAAATCTTGATGAGTGGATGGGAAATACAAAATTCACCCTGGGGATTACTCCAGTGGCTCTACTCAACAGATGTACTAGGAACTAAGGTCGGGTGGCACAATGCCAGGGTAATCCTGTGGGCTAGGCTTGTAAAGGCTCCAGGGCCATTAGCCTAGTACACACCTATGAACCTATGACAAAGGACAAGCACAAAACTTTCTACAACTATATCCGTAACCTTAGGAGAAATACACAACAATGTGCAGAACTTATTGTAAATGGCATAATCCACACTGAACTGGAGGCCATTGCCACCCTTTTGGCTGACAGGTTCAACTCAACTCCCCCCGATAGTCCAGAAGAAATACTGCATACCACAATCCTTCCAACCATTACTACTGAATAGGTCATCAATGCACTTTCCAAGGCCAAAACCACCGCATCAATGAACCCCAATAACATCCCAGGATGTTTCGTAAATATCATGTATTAAAACTGTATTCGCCTTAATATTGCTACAACTCAAGTGCTTTAGGTTGTACTGCATCTGAATTGTTTTAGTGTTGTTTTAGCTGCTTTTCTGTATATATAGACTTTTCTGTATATGTATACTAATTACTTATTCTACTGTATTACTGCCTCTTAAATCATTTTTCAGTTGTGCACTTGCCTTGCTTTATTTAAAAAGGTTTAAATTGCTAACTTTGTAAAGTTTTATTTGTACTGACTGTTTAGGGCTACACACTCAAGTGCTTTAGCCTTTTCGGTGTTTATTTACTGTATTATTGCATTGTTTAGCCTATTTTAACCCCCCCCCCCCAAAAAATACTATCTTGTTTGCTCGTTTCCTGCATTTACTAGCTAGTATAGTCCAGATCCCAGGCTTTGCTGGTTTCAGGACTTTATTTTGTGTGTTCAGAGCTATTCAGACTTTGCTGTGGTAGAGGGAAGTCTTACTGTTTACCAGTGGGAGTGGTGAGTATTGTGCTGCCTATCTAACACTAGAGCAGAGGTCTCCAGCTCTGAAATTGTAATTTTATTAGGCATTTTGGGCTGATTTCTATCCCTTTCAACTTTCTGGCTTAAAAACACGTGTGTTTGCAGGTTTTTCACATCCTGCAGCGCTTCGGGGCTATGGTTAAACTATTCCAGGTGCCATTAAGTCTGCTCTTTAAATTTTCCCTTACAACTAGCTGGTTTCTCAGTAGCATCACTAAAATCTGAACCCCTGTGACTAGCACTTGCTCTAGAACCTGCTGGAAAGCACTAGGAAGCCTTAAACTGATACAAGTACTCAACTCTAGTTGTTAATAAGGAAAAATTAATCATAGACACTAAACAGCCTATAACTGCAAAGTACCTTGCAAAGGTAAGGGAAAACAGCTCTTGTACTTTACAAAAAAAGCACCTAAACAGGCATGTCCAAGAGTCAGCTTCTGGTGATTTCTCCTGTCCACCTGGTGAATCTGGGCATACTGGGGCAATGCAGCAACTGCCTCATATACACAGACAACCCTCTCCTCCTACCACCCAGTACTACAACCTGCAAGAGATGCACTTACAGAGCCAAACTGGAAGCAAAGCTCTCTCCAGCCAAGATTGTGCTAAATAGTCAAGAGAAGAAGGTTAACACCTGCACTATACCTCAAGCAACACATAGCCCTTTATAACCCACACTATCAACATATGCGGAGGCCGTTAATATTAACCTGCCCAAGCAACAAGGACCTCTGAAGCTGAAATACAAACAAACACCAGTCACAACCAAAGTGACACATAGCTCACAACACCAGTGTGCCACCCAACAACAGCCCCTAAGGCAAGACAACGCACCCAACACTTTAGTCATAGGTGACTCTATAGTCAGGCACAGTGATGTCCCACTCACCTGGCTGAGCAAGGAGAAAATTACAGTCAGCTGCCTGTCGGGTGCTAGGATCTGCCACATAATGCATGCACTCAAGTCACTCCACAACAAGTACAAATATGACTCTGTCATTGTCCATGTTGGAGTGAATGACTTGAGATGTGCCTCCCTGGACTACAAGAAAAGAGACATGGAAGAGCTCTCAGATTATGTGGCCCAGGCAGGTATGACCCTACCCCTGAGTAGCTTCCTGCCTTCCCCCAGAATTATACCACAGTATAAGGACAAAATGATTGACTTCAACAATTGGCTAAGCTTCTGGTGTCATTCAAAGGGGATCCAGTATCTGTCTGCCTGGACGACATGATCGGCAAACCACGATGCTTTGCCAGAGATGGTCTGCACCTATCACCCCTGGGATTCAGGTTACTGGCTAAAGCTCTTGCCACCCCTATAGTGCCTTTTTTAGGCAAGGTTCAAAGGACAAAACCATCACCATAATAGATATAAAAATGCAAATTCTGAAGGTAATGCTACTCAATGCTAAAAGTCTAAACCTCAAAATGCACTCTCTTGAGGCACTCCTAAAAATGGAGAACATCAATATCTGTGCAGTAACTAAGACCTGGTTCAAGGCTCTGGAGAGCACCCCTGTAATACCAGGCTACAACTCTTAACACACTTTTCGGCCACCAAACCAAGACCAAAACACTAAAGGTGGAGGAGTGTCCATATTCACCAAGGATATTCACACCTCCAGGCTAGTTGCCTAACACAATGCATCAGAAATTCTCCAGGTGCAACTAACTCTAGGTAAGACAGCAATCCAAACTGTAGCTTGCTACAGATCCCCCACCATGCCCCAAGATTCTCACTACACCTTTCTAAACATACTGTAAAATATTAAGATACAACCAAACACCCTAATACTGGGTGACTTCAACTACCCTGCCATTAAATGGGAAAAAAACTTGTGTACCAACACCTTTTCCCAATGGTTCTTGGAATTCATAAATTCCAACGCCCTGAATCAACTAATCTATAGTCCCACCAGGGGCTCCAATATCCTAGACCTGGTCATTACCAACATGGAAGATAGATTCTCCACGCCAGTGGTCACCCGCTCATTGGTATAATAAGCAAATCACCTTTGACATCCACATCCCACCCCCACCCCCCAGTAAGGAAACCTCTGTAAAAAAATTCTACAAAGCCAACTTCATGCTATTCAAGTCAGAAGTCACAAACTTCATGACCCCCATGCAGATGGGAGCTGAAAGTTCGACTGCTGAATCCTATGCTAAGGCACTGTATGAGCACATCCACTTGTGTATGAATCATGCCATTCCAAATAGAATGAAGATGCTCTCCACTAAAAAAGGAAGCCAATCTTGTGGTCCCCTGCCATAAACAAACTATACAACAGAAGGAAGAAACTTTTGCAGAAAAGAGGAAAATCCCAGGATGCAAAAAACTCCCTTACCAGCCTCAGTAAGAAGCTGAGATCTCTCATAAAAATCCTCCAAAGCTAGTTACGAAAATAAAATTGCTTAAGATTCCAAAGACAACCACAAGGCATTCTATAGTTATGTCAAGAATCTAAATGGCAATGTTCAGATCTGCTCTGAGCTACAACAGAATGGCATTAAATATACTGATCCCAAGGACATTGCCAATATCCTGGCAGATCGATTTAGTGCCAACTTCACCCCTCTCTCACCCCCTAAAGGGCCCATCTCAATACCAACAGATTGACAAATTCCGGTAATCATGGCCACACAGGTAGAAACTGCACTCTCCAAAGCTAAGAATACAGCATCAGTGGGACCAGATGACATCCCAGGCTGTGTACTACACGAACTACAAAATTAACTGGCACCTCACCTAAGTGTCATATTTAATCATAGCCTCACCTCACGCTTTGTGCCCACTGAGTGGTGCACAGCTACAGTTATCCCTCTCCACAAGGGGGGATCCACCTTGGATCCCGGGAACTACTGCCCATCAGTCTGACGAGCCTGATCTGCAAGGGCATGGAACACATTATCATGGAACTTATAAACAAAGACATTGGCAACCTTCAAACACTGGACCCCACCCAGTTTGAGTTCTTGAAGGGACAATCTTGTCTCCTGAACCTGATTGACTTCTTTAAATCAGTCTCCAGAGCTGTGGATGAGGGTAAGGCGGTCCACACAGCCTATCTGGACCCCGCCAAGGCCTTCGACACTATCGTCCACTCTGGAATCATAGATAAATTACTAAGCTGGGCATAAATCCCTACATCACTTGATGGGTTGCCAACTGGCTTATTGATAAAACACAGACTGTAAAAGTAGCCGACTCCAAATCCAGCTCCAGACAAGTGACAAGTGGAGTGCCTCAGGGTTCAGTCCTGAGACCGCTCTTGTTTGGCATCTACTTCTCTGAAGTGCAGGCCAACACTAAGGGACTCGCCAGAGCCATGGGCACAAGCTTAATGCCAAGAAATATATAGTATTATTATAGAGACTTATCCAGGTAATTACAGGCCCATAAGTCTTACCAGCCTCATATGTCTGGCCATGCAAAGTATCATCATGGACATGATAAATGAGGACATAGGTAACCTGTAAATGCTACATCCATCACAGTTCAGCTTTTTAAAGGAGGGTCATGCCTATTAAATATGGTGGACTTTTTTGAGAGGGTCAACAAGCATTGAATGAAGGTAGAACTGTGCATACAGCTAGCATTGACCTGGATAAGACTTTTGGTACAGTACCCCACTCAGGCATTATAGACAAGCTCACTAATTTAGCTATAAACCCTGATATCACCCACTGGATAGCTAGCTGCCTCACTGATAGGACCCTAGAGATCAAAATAGGTGAGGCCACCTCCACCAAGAGGCCAATCACTAGCAGAGTCCCCCAAGACACAGTACTGGGCCCAATCCTTTTTTGCATCTATTTCTCTGAAAAGGAAGCAAATGCTGAAAGTTTATGGCTGACTAAGTTTGCAGATGATTGCAAGATGGTAGTTATCATTGACTCCTCTGCAGACACTAGTATTCTTCAAGAAGGTCCATCTCTGAATAAAAAATGATGCCAAAGCCATGGCCTTAAACTCAGTGCTAAGAAATGCACTTTGGGAAGTCAAGCATCCTTGCTAATTATCATGTTGGTAATTTGCCCCTAAGTGTTGACCCACTGGTCAGGGATTTGGGTATGCATGTAGACAGTAGCCACACTTTCGACCACAACATGGCCACAGTGGTGAGGAAATCCTTTTATGTTGCACAACTTATAATTAAGGGCATGGCATCTACATCCAAACAGGACATTATCCACTGCACTCCACCCTTATCAGACCAATCCTAGAGTTCAATGCTTCTTTCTGTATGTATTTCACCAGGCATATGTAGCGACCTCAGAGGGTCCTTACGAAAGGAACACAAAGCATAACAAACCTGAATTATGAAGAGCACCTTAAAGCCCTTTCCCTCTACTCAGTCTCCTATAGATTGCTGAGTGGTGATCTACGCCTGGCTTATAAGGCATCCGCAAACCCCACACTTATGAATCTCCTGCATATTCATAAGTCAAAGAGTACGAGAAGTACAAGGTCTAGGGACCTCAACTTTGTGACTTAAACAGAATCTGCTGGAGAGACAGATATGTGTCCCAAAAACTGCCCTTCCTGTGAAACAGACTTCTCATCCAGATGAAGCTGAGTTCGTCTATTACCTAGTTTAAGAGCAACCTAGATCAGTGGAGAGGGAATAGGATATTTACACTGGGCCTGGCACCCGTGTCCATTAGCTTATAAATGCCTGGCCTTCAATGTCCTGTTTGGATACAGGACATTATTATTCTTTCAGGAAAACTTGGCTAGGATTAGAAAGGCCCCCTGGGTCATTAGCCTAGTAACAATCTATGAATCTATGAATCTATATTAGAGCTATGCTAAAAAATAGAAAAAAACAGCAACAACAACAACACACCGGAGGTGTACCTATGCAATGATAGATGTCATAGTAGAGGGAAGGATCTTATTTTGATAGAGTCACTTATTGGAAGGGTATAACTAGAGTGGGAGGAGACATGGTGTAAGGTGCATGCCTGGTGTTATGGCTGGGAGGGACCAATAACAAGAAGTAAAGGACTAAGCTTGAAAAGAGATTGTAGCAATGAAGTTTGCTTTTTTAAGGAACGGGCATGGTGTAAGGCAAGTAACACACTTCACATCATCACATTCACCACATAGCTGAATACCTGGTGCAGAACTCAGTGTTTGAATTCAATGGGACTAGGTATCCACTCACAGAAATGCTATCATATTCAGCTCTGATGCTCTGTGTCTATTTAGGAAGGGACTTAGTATCCTAAATGGCAGGTTTATGTGCTTCATTACCAAAAATATAAACTAATCAAGGGAAAGACTGGCCACTTCCTTCAAAACATCTGTTAATTTAGTAGCTGGAAGGAAACCAGGAACAGTGAATGGGAGAATAGGCAATGATGGTAATATATATGGATAAAGCTAAAACTGACACTGAGAACCAATGCATATAGTCTAGGCCAAATGTTTCTTAAACTTGGGGTGTGCGGCTAAGTTCCAGTCTCACTCCTTTGCCCCATTTCCAGCAGAGTGAGTAAACAAAATAATTAAAGTAATCCTCAAAAGAAAAGAAAAATGGAAGACCTTAGAGATGAAAGTGTAACAGATAAAATGAGAAAGTCAAGGAGACTACAACAGAAAAATAGATAATATTATATGGATGCTGTCTTGAACAGCTGAGTACACAAGATCCTTTAGGATTAATATTGCCAGAGTGGCAAGTCCAACTTGGGGGTTAAAGGTGAAGTCAAATGCATGGCTAAGTTCCAGAAACAGTAAGGAATGATTGATAGCTGCATTTATGAATAAAACACTGATCTGGAGGGACGAGCTAACCAAAGTAAAAGACAAAACTGGTAACTTAGAAGATCATTTCAGGAGAGCAAACTTAAGGCCGGTAGATATCCTGAACTGAAATTCTGTTTTGTGGAAAGCAAACAATGTAGCATTAAACAGTCCTGGTGAGTTATACTTATGAGTGAAATGACTGCAAAGAGTGGACAAGAAGTACCAGATGACAGGCTGATCCCAACCACATGTCATGCTGTGTCCATGCTTACATGACAAATGAGTTCATCTTAAAGAAAAGTTGCAGGAAAAAGTCATTTTGGGTAAACACACTGATAAGGTCTTATTGTTTTAATAGCTCTGCTCTAATACAGAATGCATATTTTTGACATGCTCCAAGAGCTAGTTTATTAGCAAAAGGCTCTGGCATAGGTAGCCTTCCCAGTCACATTGGTAGTCATATGGAAGAAATGGAAAAATCAGCTAGTCTTACTTGTAGAAGCAGAACACTTCTTCCAAGCTGTTTTGCTAGGTGCCAGACCAAGGACCAGACAGGCTGAAGGGACTTAACACTGGATACTCCAATGAACTGGCAGAAAGTTTTAAAAAAGTAGCCAGTCAGATAATTTCCATACCTAAATTCCCTGCAAAGAGAAAGGGGATTGAGCTCAAGATGCTTTTATAGCAATGTAGTATACAGAAAGAAAGTATATGGCATGCAGGACATGACAAGGAAGGGGAACAAGGCTCTATTACATGAAAAAAGAGGATCTAGTTAATAATCATTTAAGAATAAAATACAAAGTTTGCCTAAGAATCAAGAGATGGGAGGGGGCAGGGAGAGACAGGCTGAATTCTAGGACAAAACCTCTGGAAAAGGGTAAAAGAGGCTGAAGTGTTAAGGAGCTTGAACATTTGGACTGAGCAGAGAATGACATGGATGCGTAAGTTGCAGGAGTGACCAAAATGACATGAGGAGAGCAGGATTTGAGCAACCAGGGCCAAGTTGGGAGTACAGAATGGCAATAAGTACTTCTATTGTACAAAATATAAGCAGTGACTTTGTACAGAAATGCATTATAATTCAGAATGAATGGAAATATCATACATTTTAATATTTTTATTTTTGCTCACTTTCATTTTCACTACTCAATGGAGTTTACCCTAAGTAGGTAAACTCCATTAGATCCAAGTCTCAGGGAAGGAAATTAGAAACAGTAAATGCTTTTGAAATATTCTAACTTACTAAACTCTGTAATGATGAAATGCATACTGCAGATGTGATCAATAACTGGGATATGGAGAGATGGTCAGAAAGATGCCAATAATTTAAAAAGAAAGAGTAGATCATGCAAATAAGGGAAGAGAAGGTTACTGTCAACCACCAGATATTGTGAAATCTGAGTAGCGATGTATTCTAAAACAAAAGTGCATACTTTTCAACTTTCCAAAATGTACATAATAACCCTGATTTTGCCTCATATTTTGCCCTGTCCCTCATAAAATTGGATTGATTTTTGGGTAAATTGCTGAAGTTTATAAGTCAATAATGCTGGACATGGTTCTTGCTGTTCAACAATGCATGCTGATGCAAAAGATGTTGGTAGAGTAATTCCTTAAGAGAATTAGAACAATATTTAAAAATTCTCTCCAATTTTGGGCATTTGGCTCCTCATTATTTTTGGATTTGTCCAAAATTCTTGAGCAGAGAAGTTGGGAGGTATGTAAAATTATGAATGGACAATGACAAGTTATTGTAATAATTCAAGAGGACAATAGAAAGAAGGTCATGAGGAGTGAGTCCACCAGAGAAGCACATGGAGTCATACTTTGTATATGGGAGGCAAAAGAGGAGAGTGTAAAATCTTCTGCTTTTCAGTAATGTGACTGCTATTTCTTGAACATAAAATTCTAAACACCTGTAATGAGACACTAATAAGAAATTCATACTTTCAGATTGCAGCTGTAACAAAACAAGTATGCATTTTGAAAACTGCACAATTTATACACATATCACTATGCTGCATTTGTCACTTCTCAAATTTGTTTACCATTTCGAGGTGTCATTGCCATTTTCCAATAAGGTCTCTGTGAGATGGCAACAGATAAATCTGTGCTGTGTCATAGCAGGTAGAAGCAAAGGTTCTTCACAATCTTCAGTCACCAGGCACAGTTTTTTAACTGCATCTTCCACAGATCTGCTGGTGATGACCTCACAAAATCGTTTATGTTGCTGAAGAGTATTCCATCTTTTGTTCACATTCACAAACTAGATTGGTCTATGCAATTCTTCATCTATTTGATATAAGTGCTTTCTCACATAAGAACCATGATGACCAAAAATCACAACATAAGAAATTAGTCCTGAATAACTCAAATATATTAAGATTCATTTAAGGCCATACATGTAATTTCTGACATAAGCTCAATCTCTGGTGCACAACTCAGCTTTGCATGCTTGTTGAAAAACATCTTCTGAGACTATTGTTTTTGTTACATTTTATTTTATTTTTGGGTCTGACAAAATCAAATTAAATTGAGCTCTCAGCCTTTTTGACATATACTTTTCTGCTTAGTGATAAGCCTGTTACAATATACATAGTGCTCTGATTATGACGCAAAAATTAAAAAAAAAAAAACTTGCAGTACATGGACTGTGCTGATTATGCTCTGAAAAATTGGCAAAAAGATTTTTGTTATGCACATCTCTGATGTCAGAAGGTTGAAATGCACATTTGAATGCTGTTATGATCTCATGCTGCATCATGCACATCAACCACTACAGAACAGCATTGAAAGCATTTTTGCACCTTTACAAGTTGTAGTATACAACATGCTACCACAATAAATAACTAACTAAATAAATGAACAAATAAATAAAACAGAAGTATGGCAAAGTCAAGTCTCCAATAGCCATATAGTTATTAACATTGTTGGTTGATTTGAGGCAAACTTTGCTTTTGGCCTCTATCTGTTTGGCAGTGGTGTGTGTTACAACATTTAAAGCTATAAAATATTTCACATTCCTATATTTTTCTGTCTCACTAACATGTAGTACACTGGTGAGGTAAAGCTCCGCCTACTACAAAGAGTTTTGATCAGGTTAACAAATATAGCTATTTATTAATGTGTTCTCTAAATGGATTCATGAAATTCACCAGAAGAGCTTTGCTTTCAATGTGAATTCTTGTAATCCATTTCTTGACCATAATAACAAGCTGATTATGATCAGTGATGTACTCATAACATTGTAGGCTATAGCCATTTAGAAAACATATGAACCTCTTCATTGTGCGAGGTTGGCATAATGGTTAAGGTGTTACAGACACAAGGTGTAGGGTTTGATTCTCACATGAGGTAATCGGCTAGGCTTAAAATGACCCACAAGGGTAGTTAGCCTAGTACTAATCTATGAACCGATGAACCTATAATCAAGCCTTGTGCTAGCACACAGATTGCATTCTCCACTGGATGGCACTGGAAGGCAACTAGCAAATGTAAAAGCTGTAAGACGTCTCATGCTGTCCCACAAATAGCAGTCAAAAGAGAAGTGCACAGCTAATTAATCAACAGCTTCAAAAGCAGTTGCTCAACACATGCTGTCATGTGACATTTTTTAATGGGTACAATCACATATGGACAGCTAAAACTCCCCATGCATTACAGAGAGTTTTAACTGAGTTTCTAATCACAACCAGTTGCTACGTGTTCTCAGAATGGATGTCAGGAAATTCAACTACAGTCTCAAGGCAAATTTCTTGGTATCCATTTCTTAAATACTTATCATTGTGGCTTATGATCAGGTCTTGGATCATAAACATGTAATGTGTTTGAGAGATGAAGTAAAGAAATTCACCTTGACAGCAAAGCTCAAGAGATGAATTTCTTGAATCCATTTTGAGAACACATAACAAGTGGTTATAACTGGAAATGTGACAATAATTATTTGCAATACACAACTAGTTTTAGTTGCCATTGCTGCACTACTGTTCAAAAATAAGACAACAGAAAATGTCTGATGACTTTTAAAGTTGTTTCATAAGTTTCAGTTATCTCTGATTTTCAGGGCATCTCTGATTTTGTTACAGTACTTTACTCTGAAATTGTTTACTTTTAAAGTTTCTAGATTCATCTACTAGGGTATTGATCCAGGGGAATCTTTGGAAGCCTAGCCAAAGATTCTCATTAAGATTTTATTCCATATATTTTTTAGGACAAATAACACAGAGATGAGTCAAATATTCATATACTGCATGACGGACAAGTGTGCTATACCAGGGGTGACTTTAAGGTTACCCATCCATTTATCCAGATTATGTTTGAATAGTGTAAGAGACGTACTTTGCATAGTGTGGGGAGGAAGATGACTCCAAAGAAGTGCTACTGTCTGTAATATATGTCTGTCCCTCCCACATGTTCTATTTATGTTGCAAAAGAGATATAAATCTCTCGAATAAGTGTTTATGCCCCTATTGGACTTGTGAATGTGCACGAAGTCTAACAGGATAAGGTCTGTAAAGACTCTGTACATGATCTAGAGATTGCCTCTCAGTAGCCTGTATGACACCGAGAAGAAAAACAAAGCTTTCAGATGGTCTGAGTTTTTATGATTTAGGGCCTTGATTTTCTTAGCAAGAAAGCATTGTGGGCATTCATGTTGTCTCAAATTCTTTGGACAGGTACTTATTGAAGGGGGTCAGGATAGTCAATAATCAGCATGATGAATGCAGAACATACTGGAATGATCACAGCCTTAGCACTGGATGCCATGCCCATAGTAATAAGCTGGGCAAGGAAAAAACACTTTCTTGCAGTAGTGGGTACATGGTGATCAAAGGAAAGTTCCTTGTGTACAAAGGTTCATAGGTTCTTAACTACTAGATCAGTTTTCAGGGTTGTGTTGTCAGTGTCATAGTAGCAAGGCACTTCTTGTTTGAAGAAGGATGCTATTGTACATTTCTTGGCGTTCAATTTTAGTCCATAGATTTGACATCGGCTACTGGTTTGGGAAAGGCCCTCTTGGAGCATCTTGGTGCCCTCTGGGGAGTTTAAAATGGCACTAAGTTTACAGTCATCTGCAAATTCGGCCAGTCATAAAACCTTAGCAGTAGCTTTGACCTCTGAGCAATAAATGCCAAAGAGGAGTGGTCCAAGAACTGAAACCAGGAGTATGCCACCAGTGACAGGTCTTTTGGAGGAAGTGGAGCAGACCACCCTCATTTTTTGGGGTTCTATTTTTGCTGTCTAATGAGTTACACAGAGATTAACATTTAACTAGAATGGTTATCTATGACATCTGAGTCTGGGATAGTGCCATACACCTTTGCAAGATCTAGATATACAATGTGTACTGATGTGCCCTCATCAATTGTTTCAGTAACCTTCTCACAGAAGTTAACCAAGTTAAGTAGGCAGAAATTACCCTTAAAAGATCCAGACTGGCTTGGACTCAGAGTTTGTAAGTTTCCTATGTTCTTATTTATTAATTCCATCATGATCCTTTCCATAACCTTCCAGATGAGGCTGGAAAGATGGTGAATTACAGTTAACAAATGCAAGATTGCATGTAGCTAGGAATTATAGTTTTAAGGGGGTATTCCGAAACAATGCACAGTGTTACCTGAAATAGCACACAGCAAGGGAGTGAATCATACTAGCACAACTGCACTACAGGACAAATAGATCCGTATGCATGGTATGCAAATTACGGCATAAAGGCATGCAATCGAGTGCCATCATGCTAATGAGACTCATATCATATGCAAATGATGAAATCAAACATGGTTGAGTAATTCAGACAAGTATAAATTTAGAGTAGAGTTGTAGCACTCATCTGTTCTGAACACCAGATTTCTCAGTGAACAGAAGCTTCACTCATGCTAGGAATAACAGCAGTGTTAGCTAAGTAGCACTTGTTAGTGGCCACTTTCAGAACTGGAGCCCATGGTGTGCACCATCACTCTCCACGTCACAGACAGATATTGTAATGGTTGACAATGTCGACTACTACTGTGTGAACAGAGTCACCATATAGGAATTAGTAGACACCCACACATGGAATCTGGTGGGATGTGAGGACCATGAATTCCAACTAAACAGCCAGCACCAAAGTGTTAGAAGCACACAAACATTTATTATTCAAAAAAAGTGGCTCCACCATCATACTTGTTTCGGCATTCCTGCCTTCTTCAGTGAACAAACCATATTAACAGACACCACAGACATTTATATGAATTAAATTAATTTATTAATTAATTCTACTTCCTATTACATCATGTCCCTTAAGGAAAAAAAAAAAACACACTTATAAGTGATCATTTACACCAGGAAAAAAAAGTCCCCCTAACCTAATTATCCACTTCTTTTCTTTATAATTTAAATTGGAATGCCACCCAAGCTTATTGCTTCTGTCCCCCTGAATGTTGTCAATGACCATAAAATGAAACTTAGCAGAATTGTGAACAGTACAGTGTCTATAAAGAGCATTAGTCAATCGCTTATTCTGCATATCACTAAAATGTTCAGACGTGTATACGTAAGGGGTGGGAAGTCTGGCCTATGTAAAAGGCCTTGCAGGTACAGCAAGCCAAATAAATAACCCAGTCCATTCCGCAGTTGGCAAAGAATCTTATATCATAAACCTGGCTTGTATTTTTACTAGAAACATTTTTGACTTCAACATAAACCTGCAAAATGAACAATGGCCACAAGGAAAAGAACCAATAATTTGTCTGCTGTAATTGTTAGTTGATGACCAGAGGGACCCCTGGTACTGTCATGTTTAAAATATGGAAAATGCGTACCCAAAGTCCTCCCCCTTCAAAAGGAGAATTGGCACCTGGAATTAAGGACTCAGTTCAATTCCTCATTGGCCAAAAGTATGTTCCAGTTCTTGCCACTGTATCTCTAACCAAATTTATATTACACCCATAAGTCGTAACAAACCTGATAGTATCTCGGTCAACATTATGTGTTTTATCTTTATACTCCAACAACAGTTGCCTATCCTGCTTAGAGGCCCAATTACTGGCAGACTCAACATCACTTTGTTTGTAACCCCTGACTAAGAATCTATGAGTCAGTTCCTGCTGATAATCAAAATCTTCCCATGTGGAACATATTCTTTTAATATGGAGAAATTGGGATTTGGGTATATTTTTGATGATGTGGTATGGGTGTAGGCTGGAGGCATACAGCAGGTTATTATACTGGGGGTACTTCTGAAGACCTGCATTCTCAAAGTGTCATCAGGATTCCTTGTGATGGTTAACATCTAGAAAATGTATTAGTTAAATATCACAATTCAGCATTAACTCAATCCCCCACTCATTGTCCTTCAGGTACTGAACAAATTCCAATAGGTAATGTCTATCCGCCCGCTGCACCAACCAACAGTCATCCAAAAACCTCCTCCAAATATCAATCTCATTCAAGTAGATGTTATGGGTATCATTATAAATTTGATGTTCCTCCAAATACCCCATGAATATGTCCACATAAATAGGGGCAAATGATGCACCTATTGCTGTACCCTGTGTCTGCCAGTAACACTCCCCTTGAAAATAAAATACATTTTTGGTAAGGACATGTTCGGCCATGCAGATCAATAAAGTGTTGAAACCCGACAGGTACAAACTGGCCTTCTCCAACCAATATTCTAGTGCCTGTAGGCCAACCCAATGGGGAATGTTGGTGTAAAGGGCCTTTACATCCAAAGTACAAAGAAGCCACGTTGGTTCCAATTGTGTGCCAGATATGATTTTAAAAAATTGCGTAGTGTCTTGTAACCTAGCTCTTATCAGATTCAGCAAGGGTTTCAAATATTGTGTCAAAAACACGGACAAAGGTTCCATCAAGGAACCTATTCCTGAAGCTATCAGCCTACCGGGGGTTTATCCAAATGTTTGTGTATCTTGGGTATTAAATAAAGATACTGTTTCTTGGGATCACTGACCATTAGATGTTATATAATGGACTCCCTAATGATCCCCTTTTTGACCGCCAGTTTAAGAAACAGGTCAATATCTTTCTTAAAATTACTGGTGGGGTGAATAGGCATATGCATATAATGCTGATGGTTGGACAATTGTCTATTTCCCTCAGCCAGATAGTAATCTGAATTCATTATCACCACTGCCCCACCCTTATCTGCTGGCAAGATAACAATATTAGTATTATTTTTTTAATTCCCTCAAGGCTTGTTGTTCAGACTCTGTTAAGTTATGACCAAGCATTTTTGATTCACACATTTTTAAATGTAGATCTTTGAGTACTGCTTGTTGAAAAATAGATACATGTTTGTCATCGGTGGCGTGAAATTGGATTTCAAATATCTGAAATCAGTAGATCTTTCAGAGTGTTCCACAGAACCAAAAAAGAACCTGAGGTTAAGTCTACGACAAAAAGCCAGAACATCCTTAACCATGTCATCTTCAACACTAAAGAAACCAGGAACATAGTTGAATCCTTTATTAAGCAGTAGTATCTGCCCATCTGTTAGAAATAAATGAGAATTGTGGGAACAATACATGCAAAATAATGTTCTGGAGGAGGAGTAAGATTTATGGGAAGACAGGAATTGTGGAATTTATGTAATGTTGGACTGAGGATAGTTATAAAAAAAGTACATCTGTGATGTATATTGTATGCAGCTGAAAACATATTAATATGGCTTGTTTTTTTTTTATATTAATGTATGTTTAACTGTGCATTTAGTGATAATTTAATAAAGGTATAAAAGTTTTAAATGCTGCTTCCTTGCCGTCCAGTGTTGCTTGTTTGTACTACCTTTCCCCAAACCGCAAAAAGTGCAACTGATGTCTGCCCTTTTTATTTACTAACTGCATTTTTGATGTTTACTACACATAAAAACAAGGTGTTATCTGATCAAGAGAGAGCCAGAGTTGTGTTAAAACAGTGTATTTTATTAATCATAATTAATGTCTGTATGCTGCTTAGGGCGGCCACGGTGGTGCAGCGGTTAGTGTTGCCGCCTCACAGCAAGGGGTTCTCTGGTTTGATCCTCAGCTGGGGTGCCTTCTGTGCGGAGTCTGCATGTCCTCCCTGTGGTCACGTGGGTTTCCTCCGGGTGCTCCGGTTTCCTCCCACATCCCAAAGACATGCTTTAGGTGGATTGGACACTCTAAATTGGTCCTAGGTGTGAGTGTGTGCATGTGTGTGCCTTCTGTGGAAGGTTGGGTGCCGGGCTGGCAACTCGACACTGTAAAACTCCACTGCCAATCATTAGTGGACAGGTGATCTGTTGTGGCGAACCCTAACCAGGAAAATCCGAAAGAAGAAGATCTGCCCATCTGTTAATACAATGGAGGAAATATTGTGAATATTATAATATTGCACTGACGTGTTATTAGTGTTTGTAATAAACCTTCCACCATGTTTGTTCCTGTGTTTTCTCCCACCATATGCAGTCCCAGATGTGTGGACTGCATATCCCAGTGGATATGAATGTCTGTGCAGCATTAACCTACCATCCTTGTTATTGAGATCTTTAAGCATCTAAGAGGAGATACATTAGGAGCTTTGCAGGCATCAGCCTCATGGATCCCACACCAGTTCCCTGATGTGATGCTATAGCATGTGGAGGAGCACATATGGTTTCCTTAAATAGCAGCAGAGAGAACCCTCTCTGCAGGCATTATACAGCGTAGCCCATTTCACTGAGGTCCTAAAGGTTGTTAATTGCATCCAAATTACCATTAGGGACACATCTGCTCCTCCTGGAATCCACTATATAAATTGGAAATACTTTCATTCCATCAACTGCAAGGTAGTGTATAATGTACAGGGTATTACACAATGAGTGCACCATCCAGGCAGTGACCATGATTCGCTCATAAGCGGAGTCGACTATCTGGTGCACAAATGTTTGTGCGTTTGACATTCTGATTTTCGGCACATTGCAGTTGACAGAATGTTGTTCGCACAACCAATAGTAAACCGAATTTAAGTATTCCACTACATAATTCTTTATACATAAAAACCTTCATTTAACCATTCATTCAAAATCTTTAAAATATTTTTTCCAGTCCTTTAAATTTTAATACATTTCATACCCTAGTCCATCTACTCCTACAGGCAAATCTATATTTACTTGTTCTAATACTTTATCTAGCTCATTTAAAGAACTCTTATTTTCCAACTCTTTATTCTCTTTTTCTGTCATTTTTTTTAATTTCCATGTTTTTTCACTCCTGTCTTTTTTTCTTTAAAGTTTCTTGCACATATTGTTCTACACTATTCATGGTATTTTGCTGAGTTATTTCTAGTTCTTCTTTTACATTTCTATTTCTCTCATTACACTACCATCTTCCTTTACTAATCTGCTTAAATAACTCAATACGTTTCTTCTCTTTTTCCTTGTAAAAATGTATTTGCTTTATAACAGTTCTTGTATTTTTATTGATTTCTTTCATATAATCATTTTACTTTTTCAAAGTGCTTTCTATTATTATGTCCTAAATCTTCAAATGCATCATTATATGTTCTTTTATATTTGTCTTTCTCTACTTTTCTCACATAGTATTACCATTGTAAAAAAAATGTTTTTATATTTTTCCTTAAATATCATCCACCATTCAGACCAATTTTTATAAAATGTTCTCATAGTAATATGAGCTTTCCATAACAACATTACTAATCTCTTTCCTTCTTCATTCCATGCTTTCTTATTTACCCTTTCTATTCCTTTGCCTATTTTTATATATTCATTGTTTTCATTTATCTCTACCATATTGCAAGATGATCAAAACATCCTGTTTCAACTACCTCCCTTTCTCCTATAACTAAACCTTCTGAGGGTCTATATTAGAATCTCGAAGGTTTAATGCTTTGAATCACTAAAGATCGCACTTTAGTGATCAAAACATTAAACCATCGAAATTCTATTACACCCTGTAAAAACACAAAAGAAGTAAAGGGTGTTTAGGCAGGGGGGCAAGCCCCCTGCACCCCCCACATGGGAGATTGCACTTTAAGGGAGTATGGTGTGGAAAGGAAAGATTCCCCTTTCCTACACTGTAGCGCAATCTCAGAGTTGGTATATTTAAGTAGCGGGTATGTGGTAGGTGCAGGGGGCTTTCCCCCCTGTTTAAACCTGTTAGGGTATATATTTGATGTTTAAATTTTTTTTTCGAAGTTACGGAACTTCGATAATATGGTGTCGACCATATTGTATTCAATGTTCCGTAACTTTGAGATTATAATATAGACCCACCTTCTGATATCATAAAATAATCTAGTTCAGCTCTGTACATACCCTTTTTGTAAGTCCATGAATTTTTGTCCCAAAGTTTTAACTTACCATATCTTATAACTTGTAACATTTTTCTTATATCATCTCCTTTGTTTTTACACTTGCCTCTTAAACCACACCTAAAGTCTCCTATTGTTATAATATTCATATGTATGACTACATAGTCTAAAACATGATGAAATAAGCCTTCTCTTTCTTTGCGATTAGTATAACCATCTAATGTTATAATTCTACATGCTTGTTCTTTGCATTTTAAATCTTCAATAGTTAAACTTCCCATTTTCTTAAAGTTACACATATTTTTACTGTAATTCTACATCTCTCATTTCCCATATTCCAGATTATCCTTCCTCCCCACAGTTTCTCTGTTTGTAATCTTTCATTTGTTAAAAATCTTGTATCTTCTAATGAAATTACATCTGCATCACATGTATTATACCACTAGAAATTTCCATTTTCTTATTGCTATATTCTTAATATTATTCGCATTTACAGAAAGTACTCCAAATGTTTCATTTTCTCTCTCCCTTAGATTCATGGTTTCATAAGTTCATAGCTAATTACAAGGCTAACTTTCTTAAGAGGCTTAGCAATTTCCTTCCAAGGTGAGAGTTAAACACTCTACCTTGTGTCTGTGAGTCAAACACCTGAACCATTATGCCAACCCCAATCATTAGCTGTATATACTCTTTTTCATCTATTTATTTTCTTTTTTCTTTTGTACTTATCTATTTAAATTTTCTTTTTCTGTCTTTTACCCTTTTACTAAAATATTTCTTTGTTTTTCTTTTAGTACCTCCCAGTTTATGTCTTCTTTATTACTTATTTCAGAACCTTCTTCTGTGTCCTCTTTACTATTTTCTTCTCATCTAATTTTTCTTTTATTTCTACTACTTCTACAATTTATCCTGTTTTTTTTTTCATTTTCTTCTTTATTTTTATTTTTCCTTACTGTTATTTTCATGTTTGCAACCCATCCATAATTGTCCAGTTTTGTTACATTTACAACATTTCAATTCACATTTTTGCACCATATCCCATTTCGTCAAACATATATAATTTTCTTCTGTCACAATTACTTATCAAATATCCTTCTTTTCCACTAAAACTGTTTTGGTTTGTCCCCAGTATTTTGCAACACCCTGTTCCCCTCCACATTTACCATGCTTGGTATCTGTACATTTTTCTCTTTCTATTTTAACACAATATTGCAAACCCAGCCATCAGTGTATAAACCCATTTTCTCATAAACTTTTGCAAAGTCTGGTACTTCTTTACATAAAACTTTCAAATGAACTTTCATAGTCTTTCTTTATACTTGCGTTTGAAATTGTATGTGAATTTTCTTTTTTGTTTCCCTGTTAAATGCCAAAAACACAGATTCAATGGGTCCTTTAACATCCTGGGATGCCTCCTGAACAGTCTAAAATATGACTCATCAGGACCCCTGGAATCACTATTTAACTATGGTCTTAAAACAATCCTTGTGGCATGAGACTGGAGGACTGTGACAATCATCCCCCTTCATAAGGGAGGACCTTACACAAATTCTGGAAACTACAGAACCATGAATCTTACTAGTCCTATTGACAATGTCATGGAAAGAATTATGGTGGAAATTATCAACAAGGACATAGGAGACTTTCAGTCACTGGATCCATCCCAGTTTGTTTTTGTCAAAGGGAGGTCATGCTTACTGAACCTGGTAGACTTCTTTGCAAAGGTCACTAGGGCAATGGTTGAGGGGAAAACAGTACATACTGCGTACCTGGATCTGGCTAAAGCATTTGCTACAATATCCCATATAGGCATTGTTAACAAGCTTAGCGAACTAGGCATAAATCCTTATATAACACAATGAAAATATTCTGTAACAGGCTCCCCATCCACATGAAGAGTGTTCCTCCATAACTCTATTTAAGTACAACTTGGACCAATGGATGGGTAATTGGAAATTCACCCCTGGTCTGGCATGCATGCCTCTGATGGACAGAGGCAGTTGGTAAATCACCCCTAATAATTCAGATTTGAGGGTCACATTTGGGTTGCATAGCTAGACTTATAGGGGCCCTAGTGGTTGTTAGCTTAGTATACACCTATGAACATCTGTGAACCTATGAACCTGTGAAATAAGGAAATGATAAAGTAGAATAATTCAGAGTTTTATAAATAGCATGACACTCTCTTTTCTAGTATAGTAAACCTCTGCTACTATGAATATGGATTTTCTGATATGTCAAATGCCTTAAAAATTGTATTCAAACCATGAACCTTTTTTGTTTTTATTCTCTACTGTCTGACTTGCATTCATAATACGTACTCACAATTTGCATATTTTTAGTTTATTTGTACTGCATTTCTTTAATTGTGATTAAGTCATGGTTTTCCTGTATTCCAATTGTATTTCTTTTGTTTCTGATGGAGGTTTTCTCCCTGGACCTCTGCTGTGAAGGGGTCTTTCCATGCCTATGTCAGACTATCCACGTAAACGAATGCAATCAATAAATAAATAAATGATAGTGACATAATAAATACCACAGTTCTGAGCAATTGTTCACAAAAGTAAATATGCTGTATTTAAATGTGCTGAAAGGCAACTTTGCAGAAACTTTCAGAACCGAGAAACAGCAACTTCATATGTACCTGAACATATTTCTTTAAATTAAGACCAGTGTGAAGGTGAGATTGTTTTAACTGAGGACAACATCAGGAGGTACAATTCCACCACAACAGTAAACCACAAGTTTACTGTGTAATTCTGTTACCCAGTATGTATGAAGTTCTTTGCCATACCACATAAGTTCTAGCAAGTTACTTGCTCTGCAGAAGCTGACAGGTTTCGCTTTGACTCACCCAATTGAGTACCTAGAACTGATAAATGTTCCATAGATTTATAGGGCTGGCACCCCACCCAAATCACATATCAAAGCCCTATTCAATTTATAAATGTGCCCAAAATCCTTGGAGTAATGTCATACACTATTGACTACCTGGATGAGCCCAGCTATGTAGTACGTATCTCATTGTGGATCTACAGCATGGCCCACTGTTGGCAATTGGGAGAATCATGGAGTACACTGTGGAATGGCTTCCAATTTTATGATGTACAACTGCAAACTGACCACAGTGAAAACATGACAGATGTATCAGTTGTCCCTGTATCTGTGATGTTCTGCTCAACACACAGAGCAACAATGTTATCATTACTTGAAATGACCCTGCAGATAACTTAGCATGTTCCAGTGGGATGCAAAGGCATATTCCATTGTGAAAATACAGTGTAAACAAACCTAGTACTGTAATCAAACACCATTCTGCCACAAACACTGCACAACAACAATTTCTCCAGTGAAAGAGTCTAAATTTCCAGGCGCCTTCATTAACATAATATTAAAATGACTTCTCTTCCATAGTCATGGCAGAAAAGCTAGAAAGTATTTCAAAATGCTAGTGGACAAGGCAGTAGAGCAGGGAACTGAACTGACATAATGACATTCCACATATAATCTAACACATGCCACCATTGATGACACAGACCTGTAGATGTAGAAGCTGTCAAAAGAGGCATGTCAGCTGTTGGCAGCTACCATGCCTATCTGTCTGTGCTACTCCAATACATTTCACACCATAGAGTATCCCAATTCTCTACCCCGCTCTGTAGCCAGCAATGCCTCTCGCTGTCTTTCCACAGGCAGCAGCCCACAGCTGTCACCACTGCTAGTAATCTGCCTTCATTGCCATTCCATTCCATACGTCAAGCACATTTTGTTGTTTTAACAATTAGACAGCAATATGTATAGCAGTGGTGCCATCAGAATGACTGAATGCATAATCAGCTATAGCTTTGTATTGTAACCCATGTACGTAGTGACCCATGACTCTTATTAATTGGTAGTATGCCTTAACTTTGTGTATGCATTATTAATACAGCTGGGCAAACTACTTTAATTGTAAATTAATGATTATGGATCTGATAAGCTGTATGTTTTAGTTTAGTGCACAGGTAACAGGTGTTAGGTTGACATGAGGAAAACAGGTCTGCACTCCACCAAACCTCCTAGCTGGAGATGCAGAGCCATTCACAGGACTGAACTGTTGGCAGTTTTCACCTAAATCTATGGCTGATACTAGTGATGACCAGCACTGGACAGAATTTATAAAATATTATTAAACTTAGAAAGGTAGTAACACCCAATGTACAAATGCTAATGTAACATTATTGCAATGAAAACATTGTCTGCCACTCATTGCACATGTGTTGGGAATGTGAATGGAAGATTATTGTGGGGAAAAATACTGGAGACTTGGGAAGAAGAATGGGAAGAGAGAGAGAGAGTTCCAAGGCCTCATCTGCTGTTACATCCACACCAGAGGGGAGTGTAAACTCCACAGCTAACACAGGGGTGGGGGTGGGGATATGCATCCACCTTTATTTCTGTATTTATTTCCATTGTGCTAACGTGATTATTCCAACTGAGCCAGTGGAGTCCCCGGTAGAAAAACTCCACATATTTACAACTGAAGTTAATTTTTTTTACATCAAACACAATGAAAATGCAACAGATTCAATAACACCTATACTAAGTGCACACTCAAGAAGATCCCTAGGATATTTTTATGCTTTCTAATAATTCAGAAAGATTATACTAAGTGTACATGTAGTCTGCACTTTGTAGTAACCTTTATGAATCCCCCTCGTATTTAACGCTGCAAGAGGTTAGGAAAACTAAAATTAGGAGGAAGAAGGTGTGACTTATGCTTGTGTTGTCTATTCACTCAGAATGGTGTACACTTAGTGTACACTTAGTGTAAGGGTTAATGAATCCCAAGGCATATCTAGAAATGAAATGATTATAAGAGTAGCAAGTTAACACAGTATCTTTAGTAACTGTGTTCTGCCGAAGTATTAAGCAATAGTTCAGCAGTCAGAGATGAGAATATTAGTAGGATATGTTTAAAAGTGGGAGAGTCAGAGTAAGAAAAACAGAATTAGATGAAATTGTACCTACAAGTATGATATTGGTGGATGGAGAAAATAAATTAAGTGTAAGAGGCTAAGAGAGAACGAGAGACAGACACAGCAAGAAAAAGACGGAATAAAGATGCCAGAGTGAGAACTGAGGGACTGGCTTTTATTGTCAGAGGTATAACAGGAGTACTTTCCATGTAAATTTTAGCTGTTCTTTTTCATTTCTATAAGAAGAGTTTTGGCTTACAATTGGATTAGAGGTCAATGGGTAACAATTTCCACAGTTTTGCTATGTAGGTTGAGTAAACTGAGTCATGATAATGATTATTGGACTTTGTGGTATTAGATTATAGCTATGTGAACAGAGGTTGCTGACAGGGATATATGTACTGATTTTACAATTTAGTGTAGAGCATTTATTTGGATTGCTTAGAGATGTAAAAGTAGTTTTGAATTTTTGAGTAGTGAAGGGTATTTGCTAAAGAGTTTCAGAGCGATGTGTTGATTTTAGTACATTGGTGTACGTCTTGCACAGTACAATTCCCTGGCAATTGAAGAGCTGGTATATTCATGTGCTAAGTGTTGTTAGGGTGATTCACTTCTGTCACTCATCTCAAGTCTTTACTGTGCAGAAGAAAAGCTGGATGCATTGCTTGTATGTCACTGTGCATTATATTTATGAATCTGGATCCCCTGGACCATATTTCCAGAACTGCCACAAATTTCTTCTCTCTTCATACACAATCCATAATGTCTTACAGCTCCCTTCACTAACTTAATTTGATTACAATGCTATAGATATTTAAATAGACAAGATAAACTATTCTGATGTGCCAGTTTGTGTCTTTCGGCTTTTCCTGGTTAGGGGTCGCCACAGCAGAACTCCTGTCCGCTAATGATTGGTAGTTGATTTTTATGTGCCGAATTACCAGCCCTGACGCACAACCCAGGTACGCCCATTCACACATGTCTCCATGCAGAAGATGCTCTAGCTGAAAATCGAACCGGACAGCATCTTACTATGAGGCGACAACGCTACCGCAGCACCACCACCGCAGATTCTGATGTACCAGTAGTTTAATAAAATATTTCTCTATGTAATAAGCAGAGGTTCAATAAATTAGCTTTCAAGTTACTTTCTCCTAGCCTGGCTTCAAAATCTTGTGCTTATGAAAAAATGTTCTGATCACAAAAAGCAGATTTAAAACTAGGTGTCAGAAACATTTCTACTAACACAGTAAATTAAATATTATGTTTGATAAAAGACAAAACTTCCCTTTCACTTTAATAAGGCAATTGACAAAAAAAAAAATCTTAATTTTAAATGTTTAGAATGATTTTCCCAATATAAAAGAATTAATCTTGAATGGCTTAAATGTAAATACTTTAGAAGCTTAAGTGGCTGAACTGATTAAAAAAGCTGAATATGTTCAAAGGAGTGAAAATGTGATCTGATACATGTTTGAGTGCACATTCATAAAGTGTACATTGACTTTTAAAAGCCAAATAAAACAAAAGGAATCTGCATTGTGTTCTTGACATTTTAAACATTCTTGCATACACATAATAAATATATATGCAAATGTTCAGGTCACCAGCTGTTTGCATAAGATTTCTATGCTTACAAGGTATAAGTAGTAAAATTTGGAACTTTTTTTGTCTTTTTCTTTTATGAACATCTAACATCTGTTTTAATGTCATATCATAGGTTCATAGATAAATACCAGGCTAGCTGTCTTTGTGAACCATTTTAAACCAAGCCAATTTATCTTCCAAATGTAAGAATCAACCTTGTATCCTGTGCCTGTGAGATTAACACTGTAACCAGTATACCAGTCCCCAAACTCTCACTAGTTTTAGTGTAAAGAAAATCTTAGCTAACATTTTTGATCTCATTGTTTAACAGGTTATTGTCCCAACGCTACTCTCTTAGATTGACGTTGGGTGCTATCTACTTGATATCAACCCCAGCATTAAATATTCACCCCCCCACCATTATTTTCTGCATGTCAGAAAACAGATATTCTTTTAAGTGAATCATTGAATGTGGCAAATGTAAATGTTCTATTTTTTTTTCTTTTTTTCTTTCTTATTTTTATTCCGAATGATCCATACATCTGGCTTTGTATGATGACCATATATGGATGCCATACTCTGGTTTTGGTCTGATGATACTGTTAAACATAATTGTTAACACCTCTGTATCTCCCTTGTAACTGTGGTGTCAATCATGATTAACTTTCGTAAAATAACCAAATGTTATTGGCAGATCTGCAAGAAGACATCAGCAATAAGTTAACTCATTTCTTTGTATGTTTACTTTTGATTAAAACGTGTTCACATAATTAGCATTGAATTATTCTGTTTGAACAGAGTACAGTAAATGAATGTGTACCTATAATGTGTGTGTTAGTACTGCTTGCCATTTATCTCTAGAGATCTGGAAGAATTACAGAAGTCTTGGTACCCAGTGCATTTAAGGAACACATTCTTCATACTGTAAGTATCTTCATGTGGCAGCACATATGTGGTTTACTATTTTCAATGTAAATGTCCCTTCTTTGTTTAATAAACTAAATGATATTTGTAACTGAAAAGTAGTAGCACATGCAAAAACCTCACTGCGTTCAGCTAACATCTGGCACTGCTGGATGATTTGCTAGCACACCCACTGCACATCTGTCCCGAGACAGCATGTACGCGCCTTTTGGTGGCTGCAGCACAGCATACAATATTTCAAACGCTTCCTTTCATGCTTGGCAGCACAGTATCTCCTGACATTTCCTCTCTCATACTCACTGCTAGTTTTACGTTATGTGGAAGCTGACTGCAGTAAACCCTCGTATTTCTTTCCAATTCTCTTTCACTCCTGCTTTTCTCTCTAGCAGCATTTTGTCCAGGCTTTAAGTAATTATTGTTATTAATTAATCTTTGTTTCCTTTCTATCCATCTGTCTCATAACCTGCCCTTTGAACTTTATGGGGTAACCTAGTAAGGCTGCAGAATAGAAGAGTATGCTAGTTAAAACAGTCCAGTTGCAGGATACTTATACTCCCTTACATAAATTGCAGTACTCTGTTAATCAAATCCTTCCTTTCAGAGTTCCTGCAACATTAGTTTTTAGTTTTGCCTTTCTGCCAGTGTCCTAACTGTAGCTTCATTTAATAGCTTTACAGTAGTTCACCCCTCAGTTTCTTGCACATTTCCTCACTCCTTGCACATCCTATGCTCTCTCTGGTGGCAGCACAGTGTACATTTCCTCTGCTATTGTTGTCTCTCCATATTACCATCTCTGGCTGAGGCTCATAAATATGGTATGCAATTGCACGAGGCTGGTGCATAACAAATCTGCATAACATAGCCCTACACAATTCACCAAAGTCAGGTTATACCATAACGTAAGTGCAGACACAACTCTTTGCTAGGAGTGGTGCAGATATGCAGTATGTATGCAAATGAAGATCCACAGCACATTGGACATTTCAGAAATGTGTGAATCAGGGAAAACACTGTGGATCAGTGGCAGGAATATGTAGGGTTACAGGTGTGGATGTACCATGCTAGTATCATCTGTGCATCACTCAGCATCCTTTAAATGGTAATATGCTGGTCAGCATAACATAGTTGACTAATGACATAAGCATAAATAAAATACATATTTCTTAAAATTACATATGAAGATGCCCACACATATTCTGATTTTTAGTGCAGTAAAAGCTTACTGCCTCAACCACATTTATCCCACCCTCAGCACTGTGGTGAGAAAGTTGTCATCAGTGGGAGGGAGTCTCTCACCAGATCCCTTCATTAAATAATATGCCAACTAAGGCTACTCTGAAGGCAAGGCCACAAAAACTTAAGTGTATGTCAATCACCCAACAACTTAGGCAACAGAAAGTAGAGCAATGATGATGCAGAGGGAAGCAGAATGCAAGAAAATCCCACTATTGTTTGTGGGTCTTGCAGAGATAGCATTCAACAAAGTAAGCTCAGGTTTAAGGGTGGCCTAATGGTTAAGGTGTTTGCCTTACAAACACAAGGTGCAGGGTTTGAGTCTCACAAGGGATAATTGCTAGGCTTAAAATGGCTCGCAAGGGCAGTTATCCTAGTACTAATCTATGAACATATGAGTAGGGCGATGTAAATATTTGCATTCCCCTGATACAACAATAAGGTTAATCAGGAGGATATATGAGGGATCAGAGGCAAGAATTCAAGTGGAATGGTTCCTCTCTGATACAGTGTGTCTGATCAGGCAAGAATTAAAGTGGAATGGTTCCTCTCTGATACACTGTGTCTGATCAGAGCAACCAAAGAAGGTTGTCCTCTTTCTCCTTTGCTATTTGCTATATATTTAGAGACATTGGCAAAGAAAATAAGAGACTCAGAAAAAGGATATAATCAGTATGGTAATCAAGAAAAGCTGACTTTATTTGCAGTAGATGTTATTCTGTACCTGATAAAAAACAGAAAAGGACATCTCAGTGCTGTGGAAAATTCTGAGATAGTTTCAAGTCTTTCAGGTTGTAAAATTAATGAAGATAAAACAAAGACCATAGCTGTAAATAATTTGCTCACACATGAATTATTTCAGCAATACCCATATTTATGGAGACACAATGAAAAGAAGTATTTAGGGGTATGGATTAAAAAGGCTTTTGTAATGGCAGCTAAGGATATGTGGGAAGTGACTAAACAAAAGATAATACAAAAACTAAGAAACTGGAAGCTCTTGTTTATGGATATGGATAGCAGGATACAAGCAGTGAAAATATTTTAGTCCCTTTAGTTTTATATACAGGTTAGCTATATTTTTATCTACCAGAGGAGAAGTTGTGAACAATAATTAATAAAGAGTTGAAGGAATTTATCTGGGAAGGGAAGAAGGCAAGGGTCAAGTGAGATATGTTGATCTTTCCAATAGAGCTGGGTGGTTTAGGATTACCTGATTACCTGATTTGAAGGAATATTTTTAGAGCTACACAGTTCAAAGGGTCATAGGTAAGTACTAGGTAGCTGCCCATGCGGGCCATTTTAAACCTATCCAGTTTCCATTTTTGTGCTCGAAATAACCTATCCAATTTGGTTATAGACTGGCCTTACCCATCCAAGTGTTGATAATTATATATTACCCCTAATGAGAATAACTAGGATCATACCATAGATAAATTGTGTAGATCCATGCATAGGATAAAGCATGTAGGAGCTGTCTCTGTCCATTAAGTAGCACAGGGGGCAGTTCTGGGTAAAATTTCTCTTTCCCATCCATAGATCTCAGTTATGCTTGAATATGGATAGGGATGAACTTTATTTTATATAGATGGGGAGTCTGTTCCACAGCAACACTATCCTCTGTGAGATGTACCTCTCCCTCCAAACTGTTCTGTTGATGTTGCAGAAGAGGTTTAGATCCCTAGACTGAGTATTTTTGATGCCATTTGACCTGCTGATGTACAATAAATTCATCAATACTGGGTCAAAGTTTACCTTGAATGCTAGACACGGGTCACCTCTTAGCAGTCTGTAGGATACTGAGTATAGTTACAGAGTTTGAGCTGATGCATTTAGAACATGTTGTTTAGGCCTTGTGTATTTTTAGTAATATTCCTTTGTGGGCATTCCAGTTGTTGCATGTGTCTGGGCAAATACATGCAAAAGGGGCATTATATTCAATGACTGGCATAATCAGGGGTGAGTAAAGAGGGGTGATGACATCCCTAGCTCTAGACAGAATCCCTTTGTTTATAAGCTGTGCAATATAGGACTTTTTACAACAATAGACACATGTTGGTCAAAAGTTAAGTCATTGTCCACATAAGTTCCCAAATCCTGAACAACTGGGTCAACTCTTAGGGCTGTATTGCCAGTGTGGTAGTTCCCTGGGGTAGATGACTTCCCAAAGGATACAATAATGTATTTTTTGCCATTTAGTTTCAGTCCATGATTTCGACATGGGTTATTTGTTTGTGACTTCATGCAGGATGGCTAAATCATTTGGAGATTCAAGAATTTTACTCCCAGCTTTGTACACCTAACCATAAACTTTTGTAGTTAGTCTTGAAGCTACTGTTAAACAAGCTTTACTAGGATATCTTTTGAAGCTACAAGACCTGAAATTAGATATCCCAAAACTAAGGAAAAAAACTGCTGCTCAAGCAGAAGCATAGCTGGCCCAACCATCGCCCTGTGCTGGTACCATGATCTAGTGCCACACCCCCACAGCTTTTCAAGAAAAGCACAAAAAAAACCCCTCCTCCTAGTGGCACACTAACCAGGTGGCCAGATATGTGACAAGACACCCTCCTGACTCAGCCAATCGGATCCTGTTTCTGTGCCCTGTCTCAGGTCCACCTTCCACTAATTTTATTTTTAAAAAATATTTTGTTTCTTTTAAATTGCAGCAAACTACTTGCTACATGCTACAGTTTATAAACAGCATGGAGCTAGCACTCAGGTCTCTGTAAAAAGATTTTTTTTTTACTTTTAAATTGTGGTGTTCTGATTACATACCGAGAGCTACAGCACTCAAGTCTGACTGCAAATGTAATACCTGCTTTTAAAAGATATTATGCATTAAAGAGGGATTGGGATTGGCCAATCGCACCCAACAGTTTGAGGCTGGGCAGTTGCTGTCTTCACCCTGCCCTAGTTATGATACTGCTCTCAGGTGGTGTAGAAACTGCGATATACTCAAAGACAATAATCTTCTACTTGGCAAGAATAATTCAATCTGTTTGAGGTGCAAATATCTGTACAATCTGGAGTGGCAGTTAAGGCTTATATACATAATGCAAACAGAATGCAATAATTCAAAGTGGAAAGAGATGATAACGAAATGGGGGAGAGTCAAGTAATATGGAGAAAGTGGGATTTTGGATGCAGATCCTTAAGGAGAATAACAACAACCATGCAGAATGTTATAGATAAATTTATATTTATAAAGTAGCAGAAAGTATTCTCAGAACTAGAGAATGAAGAAAGGAGATTTTGCCAATAGAGATGACAGTAATTAGAGGTACAAAGAATAGACAAAATGGGGCTGGAATTTCCTGGAGAAAACTGGCAAGGAGCCAAGGTACTGGGAGCAAATAACTAATGATGGAAAGGTAACAGAGAAGGAAGAGGCCAATAAGATATTTGGATTGCAAGCTAGGGACTGCCTTCTCTACCAGGCATTGATATCGGTGTATAGGCAAACAGAAAAGGATAGGAGGATCCTAAGTGAAATACCTGCTCTGATAGAGTTTTTAGTTGAAACTAGAAAATAATGTGCTGTTAAAAAAGGGATAATTAGTAGGGCAGATAAAATACTTCATAATGACTATAAGGATCAATCAGCGGAGGTTAGAAAAGATTGGGAAGAGAGACTGGATAATCAGTTTACAAGGGAACAATGGCAGGACATATGTATGGCTCCCAAGTATACAACAAAGTCTAGAAAATGTATGATTTTTGTTCGGAAGGGTTTGCATAGGTATTTTTATACCCCAAGCAGATTCCAAAGAAATTTTCCTGTTAGATGGAAATGTTGGAGGTGTGATGAAGAAGAAATAGGTAATTGGGAACATATTTTTTGGGGCTGTAATGAGTTGGCAGACTTCAAAAATTCTTTACAGTGTACTCTATCAGAAATGCTGGGTAAGCAAAGGAAAGGATTCTTTTAGGCTGGGACACATGCTTTGAATTGCTTGAACATAGTAAGGCCTTGTTAAGTTTAGTTCTGGTGGTTTCCAAAAAGCAATTACTAGAAAATGAAAATCACATTCTAAACCAACTGTATTTGAAGTACTGAATATTGTTACAGAGATAAAAGAACTGGGAAATGGGATCTCCAGAAAGGGGTAGGAGCAAATTCTGTAAAAAATGGAAAATGTGGGAACTATACATGCAGAATAATGTTTTGGAGGAGGAATGAAGTTTAAGGGATGGCTGGAAAAGAGCAATTTATGTAATGTTGGACTGATGATAGTTATACAAAAGAATATATGTGATATACAATTTAACTGGAAGCAAGTTAATATGGTGTGTTTTCTTTTATATAACTGTATGTTTGCCTATGTCTTAAGTGATAATTCAATAAAGGTGTTAAAAATGTACATGAATCACCCCAGCCACATCTGCAGAGTAGTAGTGGACAAGGCAAACAGTTGCATCTCTGTCCACCATATTAAAACATTATGTCTGATCAGCAAAGTGGCTGTAATGTCCTTGGTCACCCTCTTTTAGCCAGTTACTACAATTTACAACAGACATGACCACAATCATCCTACATGCTTTCATTGTGGCATCATCCCAGGGGTAGAATATTTACACAAATGACCAGCCAGTATATTAGCACAGTGTACATGCCAGTCCTAACCCACCTTGAGCATGAGAGTCTTCTGTCATGGAGTCCCACATGACAACCTTACCTACTTTAATCTCTACAGAACGTAACATATCTGTGTTCACTTGCATGTATTAGTGCATGTGAAGTCCTTCATCCTGCATATTACAAACTGGAGTGGTGAAGATCTTGCAATACAATGTCTGAAATTCTTTGATGCATGAATGTCTATATCTTGCAATACAATGTCTGAAATTGTTTGACGCATGAATGCTATGAAGTTAGGTGTAGTTAATTGTAGTTAATAGTAGTTTAGATGGTGTTAGCTGGATATATCTCTGTGCCTTTGTTAGTGGTGTGTATGTGTTTTTTGTTGCATACACCATACATGTTTGAACCTGCAGTATAGATAGTGCTACAGTCTGGTTTCTGGATATGATGGAAAATTTCTCAAACCAGTAAGTAGCTGTGGAGATGTGATACTGGAATGCCTAAGGGCTATCTTCCAAATGGGCTGCAGGGGACTTTAGGTTTTCTGTGTTTTACTAATGCAGTTGAGTATATTCATGGTATATGTGTTAATATGAGTGCTTGCTTACTCCAAATTAGCTATTATTACATAATTGCTAACTGGATTTGTAATTAAAAACTGAGAGTTAGCATGGGAATTATTTTTCTGATTAAAAGTCTGAAGAGTAATGCAATAATGTTCACTTTTTCACTGTGTACTGTTTACTGTGCTCACACCGGTTATCTTAGAATCTAATTAGCATTACTACATTTAACTATATGGTGCATGATCACTGTTTGTACAACTATGGCTGTAGGCCCATATTTATATATTCTTACAATCGTTTCATTTAGTTCTGCAAATTGGTATAACTGCCACACTGTGTACAAGCATCACAACATTACTCCCTGTGCATTATGTTTATAAATATGGTGGCCCAAATGCATTATGGTGGCAGAACAGTATACCTTGCATCTTCTGTGCTGTTTCACTAAAAATATGCACACGTGCACTCATAATACATGTTGTAACCCGATACAAGCCCTGATGTTTACCAGATGTCTATTAACTCTGAATGGTAGTTTTAACAAACTGTATTTAAAGCTTGCTGCCACTCAAAATGCAAATTATAATTTATTCCACACTCATTATGCTGTTAATAACACTACATGCTGTCAACTGCTTCTGTCTACCTGTTAATCTCATGTCTTTGCCTTATCACTAATCTACTGCACCATGGTTAACATCTCTGCCCTGCCATCTCTCAGTTTTACTGCCACTACCACTCTCTCTCATTGCCAGTCTTAGCATCTTATCATTTTATCCTACCATTTTCCTAACAGCACACCAAGCCTACTCCAGTCCATTGTACTGTATACTGTATACACTCTAAAATGGCTATCTTCACATACATCACTCTCACACAATTTTTTTGTGAGACATTTTATCACACTTGTTCAGAAACTATTTACATCACGTCAGCTACTCAGTTGTTTCATTTCTGCTCCACTCCACAATTTCAAGTTCTAGATATACAGTATCTCACTCCTATTGTTTTCCTGGAATGTAGAATCCAACCTAGGTCCAACTATTCAACCTCTGACCCCCAGCAAAAAGTAATACTACCCATATATATACTAGGTTTTATAGGGACCTTAAAATCTTTTACATAAACTGCTGTGGCATTAATAGCACCCAGAGCAGGCTGAGTCTATTCATCACGCTGGCATATCATCTGAATCAGAAGTCACATGACAACCTTACCTACTTTAATCTAACCAATCAATCTAACTCCCATTTTATGATGATGAACATGGTGGAGGAGTAATGATTTTTAAAAAAAAGCAGCTTGGCAGTACCTTTTTGAACTACAGCAGATAGCTGCACAATCCAAAATCACTATTAGGCTAATCTAAATAAATTCTTTGCGTGGTTTCACATTTATGACTAAAATTAACACTATTTGTAATTTTGTCTGCTGCCTAGCCACTAGAAGCCACTGATCCATTGCATAACCCTATAATTAGAATTGCATTTTAAGTGAATTGGCCTCATCCTCAACCCTAATCTAAATTTCAAGCAACTTGTTGCACAACATACTACTTATGTTTCATCTCATCTAAAACAAACCTATAAAATTACAAGGCTACTCATCTCAGAGACATATCTTTCCATACAAAAGAATGCTTTTGTCCCTAAACCTGAATGTATCTCCTCTTAGTTGCTGCTGGCAATTCATATAACAATCTGACTCTAAAAAAATATACTATGAGATTTGTTGCTTGTGCAACCTTAGTTAAACTTTACACCTACCATGGTAGGCTTCTCTCCATTACTAACTCTCTCTCTGTTTGTTACCAAGACCCTCCTTCTTTATGTGTACAGCTATTTACTAACTTCAATAACTTCTGTCCTCCTGCTGGTCTTAAATTGCAGTCCTTAACTTCCTTCTATTCCCTTAAGTCTCAAGACAGTGGAGGTCATTCCTTGTTTTTTTTTTGTTTTGTTTTTTGTTTTTTTTTTACTTGAAAATTTTTATTGTAATTTTTGAAAGAAAAAAAGTAAAAATTTCATAAATGACAAACTTTGAAGTGTTATATTTGACAATGAGGACGAAGGAATTGTTTTGAGCAACGTTAATAGAACTAGATTGACATTTAAACAAGGCAATTGTAATTCGAAATTTGCCATTTATTTGGCAAAATGTGGGGTATGCCTGGGATACTATATAGGGAATACCGAAAGGAACTTCAAAAAACGTATTTATGCACACCTATATAGTATAAGGAGGAAAGATGTGAATAATGCTCTTTATAGGGCTGTAGAAAAATATGGAGCTGAGCATTCCTTTAAATTTGCTATTTTGGAAAATGTTGCCTTGGACCCTAGAGGAGGCAACATTAAAGCAATCTTGGCCTATAAGGAAGTATGGTGGCAGTTATTCACCGATGCCTCGACACCCCAGGGCTTAACGACCACATTACTATTAAACCATTATTAAATATAAAATATTAGGTTATTTTAATAATATATTTTTTAGGGAAAAGGAATGGATCAGTTTATGCATTAGAAGATTCATATATACACTGTAGTTCATAAATCTGTTTTATTAAACTTTTTTGACACACACATTTTTGTATGTTTGTGGGTAGTTGTAATATTCTATATAAAAAAGTATTTTATATAACAAATAATTTATTTGATTGTAGTATATATATTTGCAAGGGATATGTGACTGGTCTGAGTATCAGTCAGAATGTATTAGCTTATATGTATTAGAAGTGCTACATTGTTACGTTATCATTTAAGGGTGATACATATCACATATCATATATTCAACACTATTTCATTTTTATTTTTATTTTTATTTGTATATTTTTTATATATTTTGATATTGTTATTTATTTTGTTGGTAGGATGTTTGGATGTCAATATATGTTACAGGTGACATTAGGTAAATTTCGATCATTTTAGCACTGAATTGTTTTGTGCGTTGTGTCACTTTAAATTTATTTTGATTTGGTGCCAAACGGAGTATTTAAACTGTATTCACTGTTTTTAAACTTGTTCTGATGAAGCTCACGGTTAAGTGAGTGAAAGCGCTTAACGTATTTATCATTAAATGAAGATTTTTCAACTTGTTTGTGGTTGGAGTGTTTCGACACACATTTTACATCATTCCATGTGGTTGGGAATTTGTATGTGAGCAGTGAGCGTTTTTGGAATCTGTGGAGTCTAGCCTTCTTCGTTTTTTCTTCGTTTTTGGAGTATATTATATAACATTTCAGAGTTTGTCATTTTATTCATCATTTTCTGTCTCCACTGCTGAATATGCATTTTTCAAACATGCCCAAGCTGCTGTATACCTTAGATACCCTCTTTCTGCCTAACTCTTTTACCATTTCCAAATCTGTTCTACTGTAACACTTCTCTGACTCTGCCAAATGCAGCTGGTCTACAAAATGAATACAACATAGAACCATTACCACTCAACAAATACCCCCCTGACTCCTTCTCTTGCATTTATACCTGCTGCACTTCAACACCTTTCTACCTCTACCAAATGCAGCTTCTTTTCAAAGTGAATTCAATACAGAGCCCTTACTACCTCCGTGAACTGTAATTCTACACTTACATAATACACTTTCACACCTCCAACTCATTAAAATGCCCTCACTACATCCATATCCCACCTTTAACTAATCCATATCTAATTGTTATCTAACCTTAGCCCCTGCTACTTTCCTCCCCTGTTCTTCCTATACTACTTCCTTTTCTGCATTTTAACAAGAATTGTTTCATGGCTAACCTAACCATATGCTTTGTCAGTCCGTAAATCATTGTTGCAGCTTCTCTCAACTCTATATACAAAGGCACCATATTACTTTCTCATGTACAATGCCTAATTGTTTCCTGTCTCTGTCAACTTCTACTGCATAATGTCCTGTTACTCTGTTATCTACAGCTATAATTTTGCTGTTCTTATCACTGACCTAAAAATAAAGCTGCAAGTTATCTGTTTATTGTATTAACTAATCTGCAGCCATTACAAGTGATGTGCATATTGTGGTTGTACTCAAGTATATTCATTACTGTTATTGCTTTATGTAAACACAGTGCTAAAGTTTTATTTTTAGCTGATATTTAGCTGTTACAACTGATGTATATACCAAAGTTATTACTATATGCATTTGATGGTCTTGCTCTCTGCCTCTGCCAAGGATTATGGGTAAAGGTGATTCTCAGCCCAGTCTAGTCACCTGATTAACAAATGTAAAATACCTAACTAAAGTGAATATAATAAGTAATAAGTCTCAGTGGATTGTGGAGAATTTTGCATTATTCATAATGGGATGGTTTTGCCCACAAATGAGAAATCCTAGGGGATACATTTGCTGGCATGAGCAAATCCAGGGTCCCCATACTCCAGCAAGGTTTATTACTATTATACAATTTATTTATTCAAACAACATAAACGCAGAGTTTTTTCTTGTTCCTTTCTGAGTACTCACACACCAATAGTATCTGGTTATAATAGACTTATGGTACAGCTTGCATGCACTTCACATTATTTTTTAACACCTTTATTAAACTGTCACTTGTGACCTAGGCAAACTTGCATTTATATAAAAGTAATCAAACCACCGAGTTTACATTTACAAATATTAATCATCAGATATATTGTTCTATACAACATAATCAATGTAACATTGCATAAATTGTACACTTTCTGCCTTCTCTTAAACTTCATTCTGCCTCCAAAAATATTTTTCTGAATATATTGTTCTCACAATTTCCATTTTTTTCTATGTAATTTACTCCTACCATTTTCTAAAGATCCCACTTCCTGTTCTTTTATCCCTATTACAATATTCACTACTTCAAGTATGGTTGGTTTAGACTTCAGTTTCAATGTCCTAATAATTGCTTTTTTGGCAGCCACCAGAATTAAACTTAACAGGGCCTTACAATGTCTAAAGAATTCAGATCCTGTATCCCAACTCAAAAAATAATTTTCTTAGTTACACTCATTTTCTCACCCCAATATTACATTACACTCCAAAACATATGCTCCCAGGTACCACTTCCTTCCCCATTACACCTCTAACAATTGCCATCTACTTGAGGAAAAATTCTTTGGAGTCTGCTTGGGGTATAAAAGTACCCATGCAAACACTTCCAGGCAAAAATCCTAAATCTTCTAGACTTTGTTGCATATTTGGAAGCCATACATATGTCCTCCCATTGTTTCTTTGTGAATTGCTTTTCTAATCTCTCTTCCCAATCATTTCTGACCTCCTCTGATGATTCCTATACTTGTCATGCAATATTTTATATGCCTGACTGATTATCCCTTTTTTAATAGCAGCTTCTTTTCTATATTCAACTAAATCTCAACCAGTGTAGGTCTTTCATTTAGGATTCCCCCTATCCCTTTCTCTTTTTTATACACTGATGTCAATCCCTGAGAGGGAAGGCAATCTCTAGCCTGCAGTCCAAATGTATTGCTGGCCTTTTCTCATTCTATTACCTTTCCCTCCATAATTATTTATTCCCAATGCATGCTTTCCTTTGCCAGTTTCATCCAATAAATTCTAGTCTGCTCTTGTCTATTGTCTGAATCCCTAATTGCAGTCATCCCCATTGGCAGAATCTCATGTTTCCATTTCTGTGTTGGCGTATGTTTTACTATACTTTCTGCTACTTTATGAATAGGATATTCTATATGACTGTTATTGTTCTCCTTAATGATTTGCATTCAAAACCCCACTCTTTCCTTATTTCTTGAATTATCCCCCTGCTTCATAGTCATCTCTTTCCACCTTGAATTTAATCTCTTTTTAGTTTTTTTTGGTTTTGCCATGGTAGCATTATGTCAGTTAGTTTGATCTTTGTGGAGAAGATCAAAGCAATGCTATACTTACTTATTTCAGTCAACCGCATGGCTCTTCTGCCTAAATAATTAAGTATTTTATAAATTGGTAAGAAGTGATGAAGAGTCAGTTATGTTCCATGAAATATGCAGCCGTACCCTGCTCTATAGTATAGCAAGGCTTGTTTTCATTAGGGACAAATAGTAAAATACATGCCTTTGTCTGCATACTATCCCTACATTATTAGATAAAATGTTGTACAGTTAGCTCTCCAGTGATCCTTCTTGTTTGCCACATGTTCACAATTATATTGTTCAGTATGGCACTTTTATGTTATCTACAATATGCCTAAGAAAAATACTTTCTGAATGTAAAAAATGCACAGTTATACAGAATATAACAAAAGGCTTAGATCTCTGTATGTTTTCTACAGCAGGTTACGTAACTGTGATTATACATTTCTCATTCATAAATTTGATCTCTAAATGTGATCAAAACCAAATGCAGTGCAACGTATTAAAATACAAATTAGCCCATGAAGAAATTATTTCAATGTAATTTGAATAAAGCCATTTTAAGTAGTACTCAGGCTTTCTAAAAAGAACATACTGGTGTGGCAAATTAGTAACAAATAAGAGGTCAGTAAGTACAGGTAATTAGAAAATACACAAGTCAACATTGTTAGACAATGGGTTGCCAAATTCAAAGAAAGATTGCGATTTAACCTGATATGTAGAATTAGGCAGTGTAACTGTGCATACAGGAACACTCAGAGTAGTCTAAGTTTGTAAGAGGTCTTAGAAACTGCTAACTGCTGTTGGCACTCAGGTTTATATAGTAAGTCTGTCTAGACTCAGTAGTAAATGTAAGCTCTGTTTGTTGCAAGTATTACCAAGGGCAGTGATATAAATGAAAATGGATGTAATGTCAAGAAATCTATTCACTGTTGATCATACATGTATTAATGCACCAGCCTTTGTATACATTTAACAAGCATGAAAACCTCTGGCATGGCAGATGCATTTATGATAATATAACATTTCCTTAAAGGCAGTATTACTGAATGCTTTTTCCTGAAATTTGTCTACAGTATGATCTCAAGGCAAGCAGGCAATGTTTGGCAGTGTTCACTGAAATGGGTCTCAGCCTATTAGGATAACTTGTTTGGTAAAATATATAAATAAACAAATACATTTAAAATTACTGAAATGGCCTTTGTTAAGATGGGAATTTATTTTTTCCTGTATGCTTTGAGTTTAATTCTTTGTTTTATGGAACCGTTTGCCTTGTTGCCTGGTGAGCATTAAGTCTACTGAATGTAACTTGTGCCTGTTCGTTATCCCAGACTGGGTATTTTGAACAGAACCATAACAAGGGTGTGGTGAAGAAGGCATCTACTCCAGGTTTAAGCTACTGGGGGGGCATCATCATAATGTGCCAGTAGGGTGAACCTGCATTACTGGCATCTATTTATGAAGCCGTGAGGATATTGGGACTTCATAAATTAATGCTGATACAGCATTAACACTTGCAGTAAAGCGCAGTGTGTGATAGTATCTGTAGAAAGGTGAAGTATAGAAGATTGTTTTGGTCCTCAACTTGGAATACCTTTTGCTTTTGGTCTTCTGCTTTGGGTCAAGGAGTCACAAGTCTGGAGAACTGTCCATGGTGCTAGATGAGTTAGCTACAGTACGGATTCCCACTACGGAGGGAAAATCTTTCTGGATCGGTTGTAATACAGGCACCCATGGGGATGACTTTTGACCTTTTTGAAATCCTGGCAATGAGTGCATTTCTATTAAGACCCTATCCCTATCTCCAGTTGATGATGTGAGCACCTGCATCACTGTAGGGTGTCATATTCCTTGTCCACTCGTGAGTGTACTTCCACCCGTATACTATGAGGACTACCATCATCAACTTAGGATCTCCAAATTAACATCCCCAGTCCTGGCCATTTCAGTGCTCTACAAGTCTCCACTTCTATGGTGGTGATCAGCCGACCAGATGCTACTGTTCCTTCAACAAAATGTGTGTGCTTTTCTCAATCACTCATTCCTGTCCTCTCTTGACTAGCTTTTCCAGTATTTAAGCTACTATTCAGACTCTGGTAAGTTTGGTTATAATCAGGATTTTATCCCTGTATATCACAGAACCACTCTATCATGCAGCTTTTATTTTTCATATGATTTTTGGTCCTCATAAAGGAAGTGCTCTTATCTCATTTTTCCATAACACAAAGGTCTTACTTTTTATAACTTTTTATTTCTTCTGATGCTTTATTTGCCCCAGTAATTTGAAGGTCTGGATTGACCCTTTCCCCATACTTAGGCAAAGTCTTCATTTAAGAATGGACCCTAATTGCTCCTAGACTATGTGATCACTGAACAGCACCTCACCTCAGCTATCAGAAGCTGTCCTCTTCTAACCGGTGAAGGGATGGAATTTTGGAATTTACTGTAGCTCATAACTCCACTCTCCTGCTGTCCAACATAAACACTTACATTACCACAATGGCCTACAGTGCTTCCCTTCTCTCTTATAAAAGCTCCAGCACATGTAACCCATGAATAAAGTGAATAGCTTAGTAAGAACAAGCTTACATGTTGCAGTCCTTGCTGCTGCAAGCAAGACACCTACTCCTATGTGTTAGTGTCACCGTGGTCTGAACCAGAATTAATGAGCTTGCATCAGCTTCTCATTCCCATATCCCTCACTAGCTCCTCCAAAACCTTGACCTGTACTCAATGCTAAGTTGTGTCATAGTCAAGGCATTATCCCTGTATGCTATAGACCCACCTTTCTAGTACGTGATTATAACTGGTTGGGAGGGCATAATGTCTACCCACTGAATGAGGGATGGCTTAGCCCACATTTCTACAACACTTTGTGTTTTGATTTTTTCTCATAGTACAGTTTTAGACAATTTCATTCTAGGAAACAGTATTTGTTAAAACCCTCTTTGAAAATCTGTAGTAACATTTTCATTTATAAATTGAAATAAATAACTTCATTTAGCTTGGTTGAGATAGGCTTCAGACCATGTCCCACATATTAAAAATATATGGACACATTTATTTTCGTACTTATGTTTCTTTCCTCACAACCTAGGCTACTTCAGAATGGTTTCCATTTAAATGTAACTGATTGCCATGGCAAAATAAGAAAAATCTAGTCTTTAACCTTATGATTATTATGCTGTTGTAGCATGTTTTAAATGGGCAACAGTGTCTTGGTAACTACTTACCATAACAGGCACTTCACAATGTCTAGATGAAAAATGGATTAGCTAGTTATGGTCACAGTACTCATTGCCACTGGCTTGAGGTGTGGTAATCTCAGTTTATAATAAATCTGAGAGTGCAGGAACTTTATAGAAGACTTGCCTATCACCCAAACGTGTATTGTTTAGATCACTGAAATCCACATCAGACATTTTGCTTTGACCAGAATATTTTTGTTGAATTGCCCATTGCATACATGGGTGAATTCCAGTTGTTTATAACAGTACAGTAATGCCTTGGAGATTGTATGTGTAATTATGATTTGTAGAGATATCATCATTTCAGTTAGCATTGAGAAGGGGATTCTCTGCTTCTATAAACTTCTACATGGTCAATACTTTAAATAATATATATATATAGTACTCATCCTTTTTA